>NC_041389.1:562710988-562717136 GCF_002162155.2 Triticum dicoccoides
CAAGTCTCCAATAAGGCCATAAAATCCAAAAAAAATTCTACAGATGTATCACTAAGGAATCTTCTTTCAGCCAAGTCCGCTAGACTTCTACTATTCCAAAATATTCGTTTCATATTTCATTATGGAATTTTTTTTTCTTTTGTTTAACTCTCGCACTCCTACACACTGCCAATGTAGGATAAACCTTTCTCTTCCAGGTTTTTTGGCTTATCCTTCATCTCCTCAACAGTTTGATGACCGGTGACTGGAGTGGTAATTGGCCGCCAAGGGGCCACATACCCCTCTGGAACCATATCCTCCTCCTCGGCTTCTAATCCGTACATGGGAACTAAATCCTCATAGTGACTCTGAAGCGTTGTTACTCCAAGATTATTAATATCTGTTTCATTCATTGGTTTTACCATTGCTAAATTTCGATTTAAATCCACAGCTCTATCTGTCTCTAAGTATAATAGATCATTGATGGATTTTGCAGTTTCTTTCTTATTACTACCAAGAGAAATCCCTAAGTTGCTGGCTCTATTAATAATTTCATCTTCAGAAAAGTGTAAAATGGAACAGCAAGTGGTTGGACTATCAACATTGCGTTTAGACAAAATCAGTCTGATTGGTCTCTCGTCTTATATACACGATGATAATTGTACTTTAGTACATGCACTGTCTTTGGATCACATGTGGAGAGCGGGTGGTAACTCAAAACCTTCCTCACATGGATATGAAATGCCACTTCTTAATATCCAACTACAATTATGGAGAGCAGGTGGTAACTTTTTTTTTGCAGGTGAGAGCAAGTGGTAACTAAAAATCTTCCTTTGCACATGGATATGAAATGCCACTACTTACTATCCAACTATATTTTTTTTCATAACAACAAAGATACTCGAAACTCGGTGATCCCTATTTGGCGCTTCAGGTGCCCATTACTGTGAATTTTGCAAACGGGCGCCTGAAGCGCCCTCGCGCTGGGTCGGCCCATGTAGTTTTTTTCTATGTTTTAATCCGCAAAAAATGAACGTGGTCGTTGCAATTTGAACCAGCAATCTCCCTTATAGATACATGCTGGCGTAACCAACCCACCACCCAAAAGGTCTCTTTTATTCTTTCTTTTTGCATTTTCCCCTCTTCATTTCCTGTTTTTCTTCGACCCGGTTTGACGAATTGTTTACGAATACATGAACTATTTCTTCAAATCACTGAAATTGTTTGAAAATGCATGAACTTTTTCAATTTTTGATGAGTTTTTTTGAAACTTAATATTTTTTTTAAAATTCAATGAAGTTTTTTTAAATCCATGAACATTTTTTCAATTTTATGATTTTTTTTCAAATCCGATGATTTGTTTTCAAATTGATAAACTTTTTACAAAATTGATGAACTTTTTTCAAAACCAATGAATGGTTTTTCAAAACCGATGAACTCCAGCTCAGAACCGATGAACTTTTTTTTCAAATTCAATGAGCCAGTTTTCAAGTTTGAGGAACGTTTTTCAAATTCGAATGAAGTTATGAAACGTTTTTTGAATTCATGAACTTTTTGACTTTTTGTTATTTTATTCATTTATATTTTTTTTCTTTTCCAAAATGCAATGCTTGATTGGTCAACTGGTCAAGCAGACCGACCTTTTTTCACATCAACCAGACCGGCTGGAATCGGGCGCGCCAATTTTTCGCGTCACGTTCACTACGATCGGTCAAAGTTCAATTGGTCCGGCCCAGTAGGGTGAAGCTAAGAGTGCTAGTAATGTAAACCGACGCTGAGAGCGCCGGTTAGGAGCTCCCCGAAAACTCTAAAATCACTAATTAAGGAGCACTCCTTGCAAAGGTCACTCATACGTTCCCAGGTTTCGAGAAGTGGCGCATTGCATCTGCATCATTTGTCGCAGTTTGCTCGTTCTTCCTTTTTATCGTAGATCCATTCATTTAAAATGTTTTATCTCTTAAACTGTGTGTCAAAATATCAGACCGTGTTCACCATTAGATTCCTCGTGTCAAGATCTTCAAAACTAGATTCTTTGTTGGTAGGTTTGATGAAAAAATTTGTGAAAAAATCGGACGGAAAACGGACCCTGGAGAACTTCTTTTATTTTCCAAAGAGGCAGGGTTGTGCATCTCGCAGAAAAAATCCATGCCTCCACAAGTATTAAATCTGTGCCTGTCGTGAAAGGAAATAAACACGTTTTTTTGTTTTTCGAGAGGCACAATTATGCCTCTTGCGGAAGCAAATCCGTGCCTCTCGCGAAAGAAAAAATGTGGTTTGTTTTGTTTACGAGAGGTATGCCTCTCGCGGAAGGAAGAACAGAAAAATCATTATTTTGTGCAAAAAAAATTACTCCAAAACCTATGAAAAAAGGGGAAAACCAAAAGGAAGGAAAACACCTAGTAAGAAAACATCTAAAAGCCAAAAACATGTGCCAGAAAAAAAATCCGGAGAAAGCGCCATAGCACAACATGTGGCGGCGTATGAGAGCACGCCCAGTGACGCGCTCTCATCCCATCCCACATGACCTTTGGGTGGCTCCTGAAGAGGTGCTCCTTGATTAGTCAAGGCGCTCTCCTCCGCGAAAAATCAGTATAAATCGAAAATGCTCACGTCAAGGCCCATTCGTGTTGCTTGTGGCTGCTCGTTGTGGTCGAAGGCCCACCACCAGCCTAAATTATTTATCTTTTCCCTCAGCAGTTGAATTGATGGAAATCCCCTAAACCTCATAAAACCCCTATCTCTCACTCGCCCACTCTTCTCCATTGACCACTCCGCCGCCGGCATCCCCCTGGAGCTCCACTCGTCCACCTCCCCCTCCTCCGCCCGTCGTCCCCCACAGCCGTCTCGCCATTCCTCTTGTTTCCGACGATCTGGACTCCCGCCGGTTGCTGTGACCAGGTCCAACGCGCACCCCGCACGGTCACCCCATTCCACTCCTCCCCACCCACTTCACGAGCGCCGGCGCCGCCTCCCCTCGGTGCCAGGCCCCGTCGCAGCAACCGCCAGCCTAGTGGAGGCGCAGTAATCCCCACCACCCCCGCGGAGCCGCCTTCTTCCGGACCCAAGTCGCTTTTATAGATTTTTTTGCATCAATCTCAATACTTCGAGAAACCTTTTTGTTCCTGGCGTCCTACATTTTCGAAAGAATGAGAGGAAGCATAAACCATCGAACATATGTAGGCAAGGCAGTCGGCAGTGTAGTGGTGAAGAGATCCGTAATAGGTGTGAAGTGTGGCCTAATGCCCCTGGCGTGCCAAATCTCGTGAGCCACCGGGTAGGAGCAAAGACATTTGATTTCCCGAGACCTCATAATCCTACTCGAACTGCGCATTCCACTTGGTGTGGGCATATGCACCTTAAAAACATGCATATTATCTACAAGATCGACCGAGCGAGCGGTCGGACTATCGACATTGCTTTTATACAAAATCGGGCTACTCGGTCTCTCGTCTTATATACACGATGATACACTGATACATCGTACTTTGTTGCAATCACCGTCTTTGTACCACACGTGGAGAGGAGTTGGTAAATCAAGTTCTTCCTCTGCACATGATTATGAAGTGCCCCTTTTTAATATCCAACTACCATTTTTTTATAACAAGAAATATATTGAAATCTCCGCCGAAAATACATCAACCAAAAAAATACGCGAGCAATTAATTAACGAGCGCTCCTTCGGAAACCTCCCAACGATCAGCGCCACTTGACGCGCTCTCAGCAATTCGCCACGTGTCGTGCTCCGGGCGCTCCCTCCGGATTTCTTTTTTTATTTTTTCGCACGCGTTTTTGGCTTTTTAAAGGTTTTTTTTCTGGTTTTTTTGATGTTTTGGTTTTCCACCGGTCTTCCCTGCTTTTCGATCCAAAAACTTTTTTTTGGGCAAAAAACGCGTTTTTTTTCCTGTCGCGAGAGTCACGGTTTTGTTTCCGTGAGAGGCACGACCGTGCCTCTTGGAAACAGAAAAAAACGCGTTTCTTGTTTCTTTTTTCTTCCACGAGAGGCACGGTTTTGCTTTCGCGAGAGTTACAACCGTGCCTCTTGGAAACAAAAATAAATCACGTTTTCTGTTTTTTCTTCTTTCGCGAGAGGCATGGTTTTGCTTCCGCGAGAGGCATGGTTGTGCTTTCGCGAGAGTCACGGCCGTGCCTCCTCGGAAAACGAAAAAACGCGTTTTCCATTTTTATTCTTTCACGAGAGGTACGGTTTTGCTTCCCGAGAGGCACGGTTGTGATTTCGTCAGAGGCACGGGTGTGCCTCTTTCGGAAAGGGAAAACCCGTGCTCCCGGTTCATTTTTTCGTCCGGTTTTTTTTCATGAACAAAAAGTTCGTCAAAACCTATCAACATGAGATCTAGTTTTGAAGATCTAGACGCGAGGAATCCAACGTCGAAAACGGGTCGAGATTTGGACGCACGGTTTAAGATATAAAACGTTTTAAGTAAACGGATCTACGAAAAAAGGAAAACCTCTCAGCTTGCGATAACTGGTGCACATGCAGCGCGCCACTTGTCGCAACCTGGGGAATTGGAATGATCTTCGCAAGGAATACTCCTTAACTAGGGGAGCAACTAATTAACTAGTGCTCCTTCGGGAGCCTCGCAACGATCAACGCCAGTTGGCGTGCTCTCAGCCATTCACCACGTGTCACGCTCTGGGCGCTCCCTCCGGATTTTGTTCTTTTATTTTTCCGCATGCGTTTTCGGCCTTTTAAACGCTTTTTTTCAGGTTTTTTTTAACGTTTTGGTTTTCCACCGGTCTTCCCTAGCTTTTCGACCAAAAAAAATTTGATTTTTTTTTGCGCAAAAACACATTTTTTTGCGAGAGTCACGGTTTTGTTTTCGCGAGAGGCACGGCCGTGCCTCTTGGAAACGAAAAAACACGTTTGTTTTCTTTTTCTTTCGTGAGAGGCACGGTTATGCTTCGCGAGAGTTACGGCCGTGCTTCTTGAAAAAAAACAAGTTTTGTGTTTTTTTCTTTCTTTCGCGAGAGGTAAGGTTTTGCTTCCGCTAGAGGCACAGTTGTGATTTGGTCAGAGGCACGGGTGTGCCTCTTTCGGAAAGGGAAAAATCCGTGCTCCCGGTTCATTTTTTCGTTCGGTTTTTTTCAAGAACAAAAAGTTCGTCAAAACCTATCAACATGAGATCTAGTTTTGAAGATCTAGACGCGAGGAGTCCAACGGCGAAAATGATTCGAGATTTGGACGCACGGTTTAAGAGATAAAACGTTTTAAATAAACGGATCTACAAAAAAAGGGAAACCTCTCAGCTTGCGATAACTGGCGCACATGCAGCGCGCCACTTGTCGCAACCTGGGGAATTAGAATGATCTTCGCAAGGAATACTCCTTAAGTAGGGGAGCAACTAATTAACTAGTGCTCCTTCGGGAGCCTCGCAACGATCAGCGCCACTTGGCGCGCTCTCAGCCATTCGCCACGTGTCGCACTCTGGGCGCTCCCTCCGGATTTTGTTTTTTATTTTTTCGCACGCGTTTTCGGCCTTTTAAACGCTTTTTTTTCAGGTTCTTTTGATGTTTTGGTTTTTCACCGGTCTTCCCTAGCTTCCCGTGCTCCTGGTTCGGTTTTTTCGTCTGGTTTTTTTCATAAAAAAAAGTTTGTCAAAATCTATCAACATGGGATCTAGTTTTGAAGATCTCGACGTGAGGAATCCGACGGCGAAAGCGATTCGAAATTTGGACGCACGGTTTAAGAGATAAAACGTTTTAAATAAACAGGTCTACAAAAAGGGGAAAACTCACAGGTTGCGACAAGTGACGCAAATACAGCGCGCCGCTTGTCGCAACCTGGGAATGTTGGAGTGATCTTCGCAATTTTTTTTGCTTAACTATTGATTTCTCTTAACCAGTGACTTCGAAAAAATGCTCAGGTCCAACTCAATTTTTTTTGTGTGCTCAAGCGCAGGACCCATTCGTGTTGCTTCCGGCTGCTCGTTGTGGCCCAAGGCCCACCGCCAGACAAAACGGATTTTTTTTCTCCTCAGCAATGGAACTGGTGGAAATCCCCTAAACCTAAAAAAAAAACCGTATCTCTCACTCGCCCACTCTTCTCCATTGACCTCCGCCGCCGGCATCCCCCCGGAGCTCAACTCGCTCGCCTCCCCCTCCCCCGCCCGCCGCCCCCCACGGCCGTCTCGCCATTCCTCTGGATTCCGAC
>NC_041389.1:562717561-562721828 GCF_002162155.2 Triticum dicoccoides
ACCCTATCCGGGGGCCGGAGCCCCCTCCTCAACGCCGGGGCACTGAATTCGCGGTCCCACCGCCACCACCATGTCTCTCACCACAGCTTCATTCGCCGCGCCCACTTGCTCCCCATCCTCCTCCTGGCCACGGCTACCCAGATGGCCGTGCCGGCTGTCTAGACCGGCGAGGGTCTGCCGCCGCCTGCCCGTGCGGGCGGACGTCAAGGTGATATCCTCCGGCGACGCTTGCCGCCGCGGGCTCGCCGCCGGCATCCACAAGCTCGCTGATGCCGTCTCCGTCACTCTCGGTCCCAAAGGTGTGATTCTTTTTCTTGCTTCCTTCTTGGTCAGATATATCACTGTAATCGTACAATTTTTTCTGTAGTATTACTTCTGGATAATGTTTGCTATGGTGTATAGTCTAGAAATATAGTGAGGTGGCCAATTGCCACGGATGGATTCTTTTTCCCCTTTTTATTGGAAACTGGTATAAAGGTGGAAACTGTTTCTGTCAATGTTGCTGTAGAGCCCATAAATTGGTTGTTATCTTTGGTAATCCGCACAAGATGTTTGAACATTCAGTTCGTGTTGGGAGCCTTATCCTTTTGGCACAAATTAGTCTGGTCGTGCTATAATAGAAGTAGGTATTCTTCTATGTAATTGTTCTCCGGTTTCGTTATAATATTTGCCATGTACACCTAATTCCTCACTTTGTAGAAATAGTTTGAAGTCCTAAATCTTAAACTGTCTTGCCAGTATTGTACTGTAACTGCCATCTTGCAAATTTGATAGTGTAATTCAATATTATCTACTACCTCCATTCCTGAATATAAGATGTTGGCGTCTTATATTTAAACTGCCCCAACGTCTTATATTTAGGAATGGAGGTAGTAAATTCTAAAGCTTCAAATGGATTGTTTTTGCTCTCTTTATAATATATACATTTGATAAAGATTTTAGCCTCAAATCCAGTGTACTAGTGGATATTGCAGAAGGACTTAACACTGTTTCCTTAGATATAGGATCACCAAACGATGCCCTCTGCTTGCTTGCGCTTCCTTGTTAAATCTGTTACCATTTGTTCATTCATATAGATGTTGTTCATGTTGTTGGGATCATATATGCCTGAACAATTTGTTTTATTGTCTTGTAGTGCTACTGATTGCTGAGAACATAAAGGTTTGCTGCAGGGAGGAATGTTGTTATCGATCAAGATGATGTTCCAAAAGTAATTAATGATGGTGTCACAATTGCTAAGGCTATAGAACTTCCAAATTCACTTGAGCATGCAGGGGCCATGCTACTTCAAGAGGTACAGTGTTCGATGTTTGTACAATCATAGGTTCCTTAATGTAACTGCTTCTGATTCATTGCAATCATGTCAAACAGATAGCGTCCAAGACAAACAGTACTGTTGGGGATGGAACCACAACAGCTATTATTTTGGCCCGAGAAATCATCAGCCTTGGCTTATTGGCCGTTGCCAACGGTGCTAACCCGGTTGCTTTGAGAAAGGGCATTGACAAAGCTGTTCATGAACTGCTTAGGATCTTGAAGACAAAATCTATCCCCGTCAGTACAAAGGAGGACATAAAAGGTAATCTTCGTCCCCTGGGAAGTCGCAAATCATGGATGGAAAAACACCAAAGAATAAGAATGGAGAAGCAACTACTAGACTTCGTCTAATATCTGCCCAGCAGATTATCATAACTAAGAAAAAATGGTGGATGTTATGTGTATTGAAATGGAACTGCCCCTTACAAATTCGAAGTAATAAAGGGATGCACACCATCATGTGTTTTCTTTTCGTTTCTGTGCATATTCTCTAATTGTAGAGTGAAATATGGAGTATGCATGTATTCACCTGAAATGTTGAACATAGTCAGATTAGTCATCTTGGTAAATCTTTAAATTTTATTTTCAGCTGTGGCATCAATATCAGCTGGCAATGATGAATATGTCGGCAATCTCATTGCCGACGCATTGGAGAAGATAGGCCCTGATGGAATAATCAAAATCGAGTCCTCATCTTCCATATATACTTCAGTTGAGGTGCAGGAAGGAATGAAGGTACATTTATGTGGTCATAAAGTCCCCCCCCCCCTACCCTAAGTATTGTAACTACATTAGATGTTTTTTAGTCCAACAAAGCATTGCATCATCTCACCACATAAACAAAGGCCATGTAATTTGATAATTTGAAATAAATTAACACTCCAAAAAGTTTATCCGTCTGTTAGAGATTTTTTGTTACTTGAGAAACAAATATAGAGCGGCAAGCTCAGAAGAGATAATTATTTAATGATTCTCTGTCTGATCCCTGCAGATAGACAAGGGTTACACCTCACCTCATTTCATCACAAATCCAGACAAAGCAATTGTTGAATTTGAAAATGCTAGAGTGCTTTTAACTGATCAACGGGTGAATGAAATACAAGAGATACTTCCTTTGCTGGAGAAGACCACACAGTTGAGTGTCCCTTTGTTGATTATTGCCGAGGATATTTCGCATTCGGTGTACTCGACTCTGGTTCTTAACAAACTGAATGGTTTGCTAAATGTTGCGGTTGTCAAATGTCCTGGTTTGGGAGATGAAAAGAAGGCTATTCTGCAAGATATTGCCATTATGACAGGTAAACTTGTAGATTTACAATTGCTAAGCTCCATGCGTTGAAGCTCTATGCTGCTAGCGTTATAAATTTGTCTTTTCCCCCCAAGAGCTCTTTTAATTCATTTTTATCAGTTGTTTTCCCCCTCCAATGGATGCTAAGATGAGCCTTTTTCTTGTATTTGGTATCTTCTTTATAACTTACATTTATGGTGTGTGGCTCCATAAGGACTATACTTCAGTTTTGCAGTTGCACGGTGCATTGCTTTGAAATTATCTAGTCATATTTGTGCCTGACTACAGCCTAAGTATTTTTCTTCAATTAAGCAGGTGCAGATTTCTTTGTTAGTGACCTTGGTTGGGGTCTTCAAGCAATTACGTCTGATCAGCTGGGCATGGCTCAAAAGATCACTATCACAAGTGAATCTACAACTATAATTGCACATCCCTCTATGAGACCAGAGATTGAGGCTAGGATTATGCAACTAAAGCAAGATCTAGAGGAGACAACAAGTGCCTATCTAAAAGAAAGGTTTTCTGCAAGAATTGCTAAACTCTCAAGAGGTGTAGCAGTTATCAAGGTGTGTGAGTCATTCACTAGACCACCTACATTCCAATAGTTCTTCCTACCTGTTAGAGTACGTAATGGGCCTAATGGGCCCATTAGTCTTAGGATTAATTAGAGATAAGGGTTGCTTGCTTAGGGGTCAAGTAAGCCTTGCTTGGGAGTCAAGTAAACCTCTCTATATAAAGAGAGGAGATGTATCAATCTAATCAAGCAAGAATTAAGAAGGAAATCCCTTCCCTCTTGCCTGGCCGTGGGCAAAAGGCCCCCGGCCGGCCCTCTCACGCCCTCCTTCTAGCAGCGCCATAACAATTTGGTATCAGCTAGCTTTGGTTCGATCATGTCTTCACCGCCTCCAAGCCCGTCTCTTCCGCTGCCGGTCACCTTGTCGCCTCCGGCGACCACCACGGTCGTCGCCCCGCTCCTGCCCGCGCCTGGGTCCTCCGTCGCCCCCGCCCCCGCCGTCCTCACCTGGGAGGAGGTGTCCGGGGTGCTGCGGGACATAACCCAGGCGGTCCAGGAGATCCACCTGTTCTTGGCCGGGTCCTACGGGCCGCACCCGGCTGCAACGCCCATCGCCGCCCCCGCGCCGCCGTGGCTGCCGTGGCAGCCGCCGCACCAGGCGGCCTTCGCCGCGCTCGCCGGGCCGCTGCAGCTGCCATCCATCGCCACCACCGCCCAGCCTTGGCTGCAGTGGCAGCCGCCTCTCCTGGCGGCCTCCGCCGCGTCCGGCACGGCACCGCAACAGCTGCAGCAGCCACCGCTGGTCAGCTCCGCCGTCCAGTATGGGATGCCCTACGACGGGAATGCGACGGCCTCGTTCCCATCAGCGCCGCCGCCATCCCAGGGTGTCCACATCCAGCAGATCAAGTCTCTGCCGTCGCCGTCACCGCTTCCGTCTTGGATCGCTACCCGCCACGTGTCGGCGGCGGTGAGGCTGCAGGCTGCTGCACGCGGCCTCCTAGCGCGTCGGCGTGTGCGGGAGATGCGTGGTCTGCAGCTGCCGCTCCTCCAAGTTGCCCTTCGCTGCGCAAAGGACCTCGATCTCGTTCGCTGCGTCGGGGATCTTGGGCATGCGGTTTCCCCCGCGGGCGGCAGGCATGCTGTTTTCA
>NC_041389.1:562722075-562742820 GCF_002162155.2 Triticum dicoccoides
TCCATCGCAAGCCCTCCACTCTTCCCTGTGCCGTGCAGACCAACAGCCATCCAGCGGGGAGAAGGCAGGGTGTCACCGACAGGAGCGCACCGCGTAGCACCACTGCTTTCCGCCGCCGGCCGCCGCGAGGGCGCCTCTACTGGTCGCTCTTGCAACCACTTCCAGGTGGCCATACACATGCACTCCTTTGGTCCAGGTGGTGTCCATGGGATCCAGGTGGCTGTACACGTGCACGTCCAACGCGCGGATGGTGTCCACTTTTTGTTGAGGGATCCAAAATAAAGCGTCCCGGTCCATTTCAGGTTGAGTCATAAAACAAGCCGAGATGTAAAAGGCTTGTTTTTAGGTGTTAGGTTTGTGTTGCGTCGAGTCATGGTTATAAGTTGGTTAGGCTGCAGCTCGAGGACAAGCTGCATGTCCAGGTGGGGTGTAGTGTTAGAGTACGTAATGGGCCTAATGGGCCCATTAGTCTTAGGATTAATTAGAGATAAGGGTTGCTTGCTTAGGGGTCAAGTAAGCCTTGCTTGGGAGTCAAGTAAACCTCTCTATATAAAGAGAGGAGATGTATCAATCTAATCAAGCAAGAATTAAGAAGGAAATCCCTTCCCTCTTGCCTGGCCGTGGGCAAAAGGCCCCCGGCCGGCCCTCTCACGCCCTCCTTCTAGCAGCGCCATAACACTACCGAATGATGTTTTTTTAGCTTGCTGCTATCATTACATGAGTTTCCGGATACAGAAGTGCATAGAGCAGAAATCATTGTAATTGTTGTATTAAATTTCTCCCCTGTTTCTCTCTTTGTGGGCATTTGAGGAGTTTTGGGTATTATTCAGGTAGGGGCAGCCACTGAAGCTGAACTTGAGGACAGAAAGCTGAGAGTGGAGGATGCGAAGAATGCAACTTTTGCAGCCATCAGCGAAGGCATCACACCTGGTGGTGGTGTAACATATGTTGAACTGTCAAAGCATATTCCCAGTATCATGGATCTCGTGGATGATCCGGAAGAGAAGATTGGTGTAAATATTGTGGGGAAGGTAGGTCATCCATCCATTTACTCCTGTATCTTTGGTGTGAATATGCAGTTACTCTTATATCTTCTCTGCAATATTGTTGCCCAATCATTGCATTCGCCGCTGATTTTCTGTAAGATGGCCACTTTTGCAAACCTAAACATCATAACTAAGATACTCCGTCAGATCCATATTAGGTGTCGCTCAAACGGATGTATCTACTCCCTCCGTCCGAAAATACTTGTCATCAAAATGTATAAAAAGGGACGTATCTAGAACTAAAATTAGTCTAGATACATCTTCTTTTATCCATTTTGATGACAAGTATTTCCGGACGGAGGGAGTAGCACTGAAATACGTCTTGATACATCCGTTTCAGCGACAATTAATATGAATCGAAGGGAGTATATAATATGCTAGTCAGTTATTGTCACTGACGAGCATAAAGAAGTATTTGTTCAATGTGCTCAGTCATTAAAGCATTCGTAACACTTCTGTACTTATGCAAATCACATGTATCTATTGCATATCATCCTAACTCTGAAATTTGTGAAATGCTGTTCCAGGCACTCCTTGTCCCTGCCATGACGATAGCTCGCAATGCCGGAGCAGATGGTTCAGCTGTCGTAGAGAAGATTCTTGAAAGCGAGTGGCGAGTTGGGTACAATGCGATGACTGACAAGTTCGAAGACCTTGTTGATGCCGGCGTGGTTGATCCGTGCCGGGTTGCAAGATGTGTGCTCCAGAACTCTGCTTCTATCTCAGGGCTGATTCTAATGACCCAAGCAATGATGTTTGATAAGATAAAGAAGAAAAAGTCGCCCATTCCTGAAATTCCAGGTCTCCCGCCGTTGCAGATAAATCAAAATGCTTAGGTCTGGGCAATTCGTATCCTGTTATTGAAGAAGGTCCCATAAATGTGAAGATCATTTTGCTCTAAGCTAAGAACAGAGTGGGCCTGTGGAGGACAGCTCTTCTCAGGAGGTTAGTCTGAAGGGGGTGGTGGTGGGGGTGGGTACCATTGATATCAACTATATGTAGGCTTGCTCTTTTCTTTTTAGTACTGTTAGGTGCAGTATTTTCATTATCTCTCTTTGTAGTGGTGTTAGATGTTAGTGCAGAATCTCCCCAAACAGAAAATATTTTAGGTGCAGTATTTTCATCACCTGCACAATATTTTTGTAGCATGTAACATAGTATGATTACGCTGGTAGAACTGTGATGTCGGTTTCCCAAATGTTTAAGCTAACTCTTGCCTCTTAACTTTTTGTATGCTCATCGTGTAGCCCTTTGTTTGATACATAATGAAAGTGGTGAAATCATATACCCTGCGCGGTGTTTATAAGCAAGAGTTTGCTGAAGTCAAGTAGGGAGTACCTTTTGTCAGGACCACGGAGGGCCGTTTTGGCTTTGGGGATCATACGCTCTTAAATGAACAGTAAATTCAAAATAAATAGGATAAAATTAGTTTTAAAAAATCTGATTTTTTAGATGTTTAAGTGAGTGTAACAAGTGTGCTTCGTCGGTGTAAAATCAAAATTAAGTGTAACATTTGGTGTTCGACTTGGATCTGACCATGAACTCATCAATATTTTTTTAATTTTGTTTACATTAAAAAGGCATTTTTGGCATGTGGGAGCATATGCTCTTAGGACCTGAATTGGATTTCCGATCTGCTTGCTGCTTTATCGAACCCACAGCAATGTGGCACCGCCTTACTCCGCGGCTTGTTTGGCCGACTAGCTTTTTGACATCCAATTTTTTTAGCTAGCACACTACAACAATATAAATTAAGGAAATAATTCACCAATCAAAAGAAAATATTGCCACCAAAATACCATCCGAGTAGGGACAAAACTACAGGGGGTGTTACTATACGCCGCCTATAGTGGCCAATAGCCCCGGTCTGCCCACACATAGCTTAATGGCCAATAGTGCAGCCCATTAAAAATCTATATTTTCTCAAAATATTGACGAAAATAATCATAATATGTTTTAGTATTAATAATAACAACAATAAGGAAATGTTCATGTATTATGAAACTGCAAAATAGAGATAAATTCTGTGGGTGTGCGCTTCTGATGTGCGAACCACCCTATGACCGAGATTCGATGGTATGTAAAGAGGGGAGGTCGGGCCGGGTGTCAGGCCCATTGATTTCAACTGTATTTAACAGGGAAATGTCCTATAACATAATGTCGTCTGTAGCAGTTTGCAGTGGGGTCATGTGCAGTATTTTCCTGCAGAATTTTGTAACAAGCACATGATAAATGACATGTTATGTTGATTTCCTTATGTATTTAACAAGGAAGCTATTTTTTCTTTTAGTTTCTAATATATTTCACAACAATATTTTTATGTTATTTCTGCGGTCTCACCGTCTACGCGATGTACCGACCGTTACGACTGTGTGTGGGGGGTGTCCATCGGCTTGCCTTCGGATTCTTCTCCAGTCTCACCGTCTGCGTCGCTATCGTTGTGACTGCGGGGGAATGTTGAGTATCATTTTATTATGAAAAAAGTCCATTTTACTACCCTGAATAAAGTTGGTGGTTCACATACGCCCCTCATCTATTTTTCTGTTCCTTTCACCCCCTAAACAATTCCATACCGGACAAAATCGGTCCCTATGGTGGTTTTAACTCAAATGGCTGCCGATGTGGCAGTGGTCAACGGTGGTTTTGACCACAGGTGGGCCTCCCTCATCATGCTGGGCTGAGATCGAGGAGCTCCAGCCTTCCCTTGCGCCCGACCCCGCCGCCTCCGGCCGACACCGGCGACCGCCGGAGTTCCAAGCAGCCGCCCCTAGCGCCCTGCTTCTCCTTCCTCCCTTCTCTTTCCTCTTCCTTCCCTCTTCCTTCCCTCTTTTCTAACCCCAAATCTCCTCATATCCCTTGTTTGTCGCCTGAAGCTCATGGACGCCGTCGCCGCGTCGATCCCGCGGCCGCCGGCCTTCCCTCGTCACGCCAAGACGTCCAGCAGCTCCGCCATCTTCGTCTCCTTCACCGTCGCCGAAGGGCTCGAGCTAGGAGGCCACGCACGCTCACCATCGCCATCGTCTTCGTCCATGGCCGCCGCATCTCGTCGTTGATTTCGTCGTGTCCGTCGACACCCGCGCTCGCTAACCTCGTCCACGAGCTCCGCGGTGAGCTCCTTTGCCGATTCCCCCTTCGATCTGTGCCCGTGTGCGCCGCAGCTGCAGCTACCCCCGTGTGCTCGCCCGCTGCTGCTTTGCTTGTTGCCGCTGCTTGTGCTGTTGTTGCCTTGCTTGCTGCTGCTGCCGGGGGTATGCGCTGCATCACGGGGGTCAATCGGGTGGTCGTAGCTCCGCCGGGGGTGGCTTGTGCCACTGAGACGAGCGCCCGAGCTCCTCTCTGTCCCGCGGGAGAGCGACAGAGGAAGGAGACAAACTTGTCAAGGGGACCCCGCCTCCTCTAGGCCTCACCCGTTAATCTCAGCCGCACCTGCCAAGGGAGGCCCACCCGCAGGTCAAAACCACTGTTGACTAATGCCACATCAGCAGCAAGGGGAGACAAACCACCCAGGGGGTTCTTTCATCCGGTATGGGTTTGTTTAGGGGGTGAAAGGAACAAAAAAATAGATGAGGGGGTAATGTGAACCACCAACTTTATTTAGGGTAGTAAAATGGACTTTTTCCTTTTATTATGGAAACATAGGATAGCATAGGATTTATTCCACCTTGCCTAGTTGATGCGGAGCATCCTTCGGTCATCCCCATGGACCATCCGTCGCCTCACCAAGCACCAAGAGGACCCATGACTAGAGCACGAGCTCGAGCTCTCGAGACCGAGGTGACTTCTCTCCTTAGTGAAATATCATATGACCCTCTCGGGACATGGCTACTACCTCAATCCGGAATGTTGTGCATGATTAGGTACCAGGAGGACCCTCCCGAGGATGCACATGAAGATGGACAAGACCCCAAGTCCAAGGAAGAAGTGAACCAACAGAAGAAGGCAAAAAAAGCTTCCAGGCACCGGAAATCCGGCCAAGGTCCCGGACATCCGGTCCCTGGAGATCCACACGGCCAGCTCCTGCAGAAGAAGGCTACAGCGACCGGACATCCGGCCTCCAGCCCGGACATCCGGCCACGCACCGGAAATCCGGCCCAGGCTTCCCAAATACACTGAAGATGGCACCAACAGCCCAGACATCCGGCCTACGCACCGGACATCCGGCCCCTCCGGAAGCACCGGACATCCGGCACCTCCAGCCTGGATATCCGGTCCCTCGTGAACCACCGGACATCCGGCCCGACGCCCGGACATCCGGCGCCCCTGCCTGCGCGCAGCCTCTTTGGGCAGAGACCCATGTAACCCTTCGCCCCTTGACTATATATACTCCCTCCTCCCGTACGTTTTAGGGTTAGCGTTGATTTAGCTCAGATTAGAGATAGAGCTTCGCTCATCCATCGGATCTCCTCTTAGTTTGAGACCGCGGCCTCCTCGAAGAAGATCCAATCGGATTCAAGACCCCCTCGTGGGAAGATCCCCTCGTGGATTCAAGACCTCCTCACGGAGAAGATCGGTTACCTATGTATCCTTACCTTTGTTGACTTTGGATCTCGTGTGTTTGGTGATCTAGCGCTCGTGTGATTGATTCTATGTCGGTTTAGTGTTTCTCTCTCTCTCTCGTTCTCCCCGTGTTTCCCCTTTGTGCTTCCGTGTGTTCTTCGTGAATCCCCGTAGGATCCCCTCCAAACGTGAAAGATCATCCACATAGGGTTCCGCCCTACATCATCTTGGTATCATGAGCCACGTTGATCACGTTTTTGGAGCCCCCACCCCATGTTTTCTAGCTTGATTTTGTGTTTTTCGTCCTAAATCCGAAAATCCCCACCAAAAATAGCCCCAATTTTTTTTTGTGATTTGTTGGTGAGTTGAGATTTTGTTGGATTTGATCCATGGATTTGTGTTGCTGCGTGTGGATCTAGCTTTCCCCACCCTCCCCACCCTTTTCCATCCACCAATTCGTCCAAATTTTGCCCCGGAGTTGGAATTTTTCCCGTGGAGTTCATCGCGTTCGTCCCTAATCCAGGAGCCCGGACATCCGCCGAGTTCACCGGACATCCGGCGCACCGGACATCCGGCGTCTGGCCCGGACATCCGGCCCCTGGCAGCAGCAGTTCCACCCCACACCACCATCCACCATACCCTCGCCCAATTTTGCCCGGAGCCCACGACTACTTCCGCATACCCATACCACCCTCCACAAACACCACCACCGATCACTGCTACCTCCTATGTCGATTTTGACACGTTTTGGTCTTTTTGAGTTTGGGTTGTGGTTTCCCGTGTCCTATTGTGTTTCGGCTATATAGGTACGGTTCGACTTCAACATCACCACCGTCCGTCTCCATCGATTACTCATCATCGCCAAGGACGGTAACTTCGACGACATCTTTGGCATACATTGCAATTGCATTGATACCCACATTGCCTCATTTTGCGTAGCTTACCCATCGAGACTAGCCGTTGAGTATTGCTGGCAACGCGACTTGTGCACATTAGTGATCATACAACATAGCATACATATCATACCATAGTGGTGCATATCTTGAGATCAACTTGTGTGTCACAAAGTTGTCATAGCATACACAATTTCTATCTTGGTTCGTGAAGTTTTGCATGAGAAAAGAGCTCAAAAGTGAAAGAGCCACCCAAGCTTTTAAGCAAAGAGGAAAGATAAGCAAAGAGCTTATAATTAAGCGAGAACCATAGCATCATACAACATTAAAATTGTCATATCCGATCATCTTGGATCGTAGCACCAAAATATCATACATATATCATACTTGGAATAGAGATCGTTGCATTTTTGCCTAGTAGGTTGTGCACAAGTTTGCGTATCCGCCTATTGTGCAATCGTGCTAGCGTCTCTCTAGTATTGTGCAACAAGAGCATTTTTGTGGTTTCCACATTTTGGCTCACTTTTGGATTGCACAATCCCATTTATTTATTTGCGTGTGTGTTTCCGTGTACCCATACTTGCTTGGTCTACTTGTTGCATTTGCATATTTGTGAATCTTTTCCAACATTATTGAAGCTCACTTACTATTCAAATTTTGTGCCACCATCCTAACCAAGGTCCACCATAAGCTTTTACGTGTGTAGGTGTGAGAACCGACAAGAATTGGTACCAACAGTGCTATTTCATTGTCCGCATTTGAGTGAACTTGATTCATATTCAACTTCGGCCAAGGTACATTTGGTACACATTCTTTTCCTTCTACCACTTACATTTTGCTTGGAATGATGGATAGGCCAAGTTCTTCTACCACTCCACCTCTCATCGAGAACGACGACGACATGACATCATTTGTCACCAAGAGCCACCTATTTGGAGCTCAAAAGGCATTGCACCAAGAACAACAAGCAATGCGGGACTACTTCGACAACAAATTCGACGCTCAAAAGCAAGAGAATGATGCAAGAATGGACGAGATCTGCGCCTTCATGACGAACCGGCGTCCTTCCACTTCTTCATCCTCAAGACGAAGCCGCTCGAGTCGACACTCCGATGACACCTTCTCCGATTCAAGTACACCGTCATCAAACACTCTTTGTCGAGCTGCGCGTCAAGACCGGCATGCATCTCGGAACCCGCTACATGACAAGCATACACAAGAACAAGTCGATGAGCAAATCCCTCGTCCTCAATCAAACCAAGTCGCTTGTGCACAAGCTCAAGAACGACAACGACTATGACGCCAAGAGGAAGAACGAGCGCGTCTACACCAAGAGGAACAAGACGCCGAGGCTCAACGTCTTCAACAACAACAACGTGAAGCGCAAGCTCTTGAGGCGCAATGTGCCCTTCAAGATTCGAGCCGAGCCATTGCCAACCGCAATCGCGAGCGGCGCAATCAAGAGTAAGCCCTTCGAGAAGAAATTCAAGAGAGGAACTACCAACCGTGTGTGCAACGTCAAGCTCCACAAGCTCCTCCACAAGCTCGTCAAGCTCCACCTCAACCTCAAGTTCAACAAGAGCAAGTTGATCATGGACTTCCTCCGTGCCAAGAGCAACATGAGGATGACTATCCTCCACGTCAAGGGCATCATCATCACCACCGCCAACAACACAATGAAGAGCAACGCTATGGCAAACTCAAGTTCACAATGCCCAAGTTCAATGGAAGCAATGATCCGGAAGAGTACCTCTCATGGGCATTGAAGGTCGACAAAATTTTCCGCTTGCACAACTATGAGCAAGAGAAGAAGATCGCTATGGCATCACTTGAGTTCCAAGAATATGTGCTCATATGGTGGGAACAAGTACTTGAACGCCGTCAAGCTAGAGGTGAACCACCAATCACCACTTGGGCTCAAATGAAGGATGTCATGCGGGCACGCTTTGTACCAACCTACTACAACCGCGATCTTTTCAAGAAGCTACAACTCCTCAAGCAAGGAACAAAGAGTGTTGAAGAATACTACAAGGAAATGGAGATAGCCATGATTCGAGCCAATGTCACGGAAGATGATGAGCAAACAATGGCACGTTTCTTGAATGGACTCGATCATCCCATCAAGAAGATTGCCGACTTCCAACCCTACTCCAACCTCATTGAGCTCGTACATCAAGAAACCAAGGTCGAACGTCAAGTGCAAGATGACCTCAAGTACGCCAAGTACTCATCCAAAGATCTACGGCTTCTCCAACATCCAAGCCTCAACGACTTCTCCAACATCTACATCAACCAAGCCTTCTCCAAGCAACGACGACAAGTCAAGTTACAAGAAAACTTCGGCAAGTTCAAGTCGTCTTCCTCCTACTACAAGCAACTTCAAGTCGCGTGCTTCATCATCTACTCCAACCGATGAGACCGTCAAAACAAGCTCCTTCAAGTGTTTCACTTGCGGCAGCCGAGGCCACAAGTCCTTCTAATGCATGAACAAGCACTACTAGGGAAAAGCCTATACACATAATATTACCAGCAGCGCTCCCTAAAATACCACGCTACTGCTATTTAGCAGCAACGCATGTTAGAGAAACGCGCTGCTGACAGGAAAATAGCAGTAGCACGTCCACCGCGAACCGCGCTGCTGCTATAATTGCCATGACCTCGCCCCCCGCTAGTTATAGCAGTAGCGCGCTTTATTGAACATCGCTACTGCTATAGAAGTTAGCAGCAACGCACTTATGGGAAAACCGCTACTGCTAAGATCAGCCTACAAGTTTAGTCCCACCTCGCTCCGTGAACAGGGTGTTTACCACCTTAAATATGTTATTTCTGAAACTACCACAACCAGTTGGTCTTCACTGAACTCTATGTGTAAAATTTGTGGCCGCAATATGAGTCCTCTCCGGTTCCTACCGGATAGGACTCATATTGACAATTCAGATTGTACACAAAAAGATCATTGATGGCCAATGTATTTTTGCATTGACGCGTATTTTTTGTATAGTTACACTTAGCAGTAGCGGTTTATGTGCAACGCGCTACTGCTATTCTGATTATCTGTAGCGCGTTTCGGCAAACGCGCTACAACTATCCTTACCTTATCCCCACGCACACGACCGGCGCCCTCACTCACACTCTCACTCTTGCTCCCCGTGCCGATAACCGTCGTCGTGCGTCGCTGCCGCCGCCGCCTTCGTCCATCCGCCGCCGAGGTACTCCCCTCCTTCCGTCCCTTCTCCCTCCTCCTCGCACATCCTCCCTCCGCCCGCGGCCGCCCCTCCCTCCTTCTCCATCGCCCTCCTCCCTCCGCCTGCGGCCGCCCTCTCCCTCCTCCACCGACAGCCCTCCTCCCACCGCCCTCAACCTCGCCGCCCCTAGCTACCTCTCCGTCGCCCCCACCCCCTGCCACTAGTTAGTACTAGATTTAGTAGTTGTAGATGTTAATTTAGGGTTCATAGCTAGTACTAGATGTTAATTTAGTTAGTACTAGATTTTTAGTAGTAGTAGATGTTAATTTAGGGTTCATAACTAGTTTAGTAAGTAAATTAATAAACTAGTTGAAGTAGTTGAATTAATAGAACTAATGTATTTTAGTAAGATAATTAATATAACTAGTTGAACTACTTTATTTTTAGAAAGAACTAGTTTTTTTCTATTTATAGTAAGTTTATATTTAGTAAGAACTAGTTGAATTAATAAAACTAGTTGAACATGTCATATTTGTTGTTATTTTTTAGTTTAAGCAATTATTCGGGATGTATTAGTGATAACTTATATGGTTTCAGGTGACCACCGTTGTCCCCGTCACCAACCCCCTCCGACATCCCCGCCGTCGTCCCCGTCACCGACCCCCTCCGACATCCCCGCCGTCGTCCCATTCACTGACCCCCTCCGACATCGAGGTGAGACCAGCCAAATATCCTTGTATATCTTGTGTTGTTGGTCAAATAGGATATGTGGTTGCCCAAGTGGCCCTTCATGTTCAGTTTACATCTCCAAGTGGCCTATGTTTTGCCGGAGTGTTGATTAATTTCTGTTTCGGTAAATTTCAGGCGCTCGATATGTCCTTTTTTAGCAAAGGTCATGCCGGATTTTTTCGTGAATTCTGGCATGACTTGTGCTAGAATATGTACAAGTTTAATTTTTGAATTATGAACGTAGGAAATGTCGTACTCGGACGACGACAGTCTCCCGGGGGAGTGTAGCTGGTGCCACGACGATCGAGGTATGTGCGATAGGTTCGTTCGGCTGGACGAAGATCGGCGCTTCAGCATTAAGCTCGAGGAGACCTTCGATTGTGAAACAGTACACAACAACGACAAGTGTTTTTTTCGTAATTAAGCATGACTTCAACTATTTCAACGTCTAATTTTCATATTTTACAATTCGACTAGCTTATCCCATGCCATGCAAGACGCTATGTCTTGGAGAGGATGGGTTTTGACGACCATGAAAATTTCGAAACAAAGAAAATACACCTAAGGACCCATCATGATATGGATTTTGAAGTAAATCTGTGCAATGCTCAGAGCGTAACCCATTTTGGTTGCCAAAATTGGGAAGCACTTTGCAAAATGTATGGTTTTTATGAGGGTATGATTGTCACCATGGATCTTGGTGATCCTGACATCGAGCAAGACAATATGGACATTTGGGTCCTTGTTGATACGCTTCCGATTGTACCGCTATGTGAGTTTCTCAAACATAGTTATTAACTAATTTATAGTGTTTATTTCAAAATAGTTGATAGCTTATTTCCATTGACAGCTTATTTTGATTCTTCAAAGACTGTGCGGAAGATGGTAGATAAAACCCACTACACCGATGGCACCGAGTTAACGTATAAGGAGAAAAATCATCTGATCGCATTTTGTATTCTTCTTGAGAATTACAATAACTATTATCGAACTCCTCCAAATTATGGTGGATACGTGCCACTAGTGCATGTGTTGAACCACGGTAACTTCTCTGGAGATACCCTGGTAAGATTTTTTACTGTTACGACATCCGTGCATCTTTTGCATACTTCTAAAACTAGTACATCATTGCTAACTACGAAGTTCTTATTATGTTTTTCAACAGAAACTCCCGATGGATTGTGTGCCTCATCTGATGTCTCTGCATGGTCTCCTCTCAGTTCTGAACATACTGCCAGGTAAATCTACGGAGCTCACCTGTGCATATCGGATGTCTAAAACCCGTGAACACATGTTCATCAAAGAATGGAAGAAATGTATGGACATTCGCAAGGAGGTTCTTGGAAGTAACATTCAGCGAAAGGCAAGAATTGGAGACACGCTAATCTCCATTCTCCATAATGGAGAGTCAGGGGCTATCTTGTTTTTTGCTATTTTACCTTAGAAAATATAGTAGGTCTTAATCGAATGTAATAGGTCCTATGAGGTACAATATGTTTATTATGTGGTAATGTGTTAGAGTTGATAATGACGATCTTGAGGAGGTGTTATGTGATGTCAATGATGAAAACGATGATCTTGAGGAGGTGTTATATGACAATGATGTATTATGATGATAAGTTGTTAATGATATGATGATGATGATGATGATATTATTATATCATTGGGTGAAAGAACCGCGGATTAGTTTCAAGTGGATGGACATCCACTTGAAACTAATCCGCGGTTCTTTCCCCCCGTGATGTAATAACTCATTATGAGTTAAACAATCTCTAAATTTCTGTTGTATGAAAACTTGTGTAAAGGTGTATGAATACAACATGAAATAAAAAAGAAACAAAATACTAAATAATAGTAGTAGCGCGGGAAAGGAGAAGCGCTACTATTAATTACCAGTAGCGCGGTTTTGAAGAAGCGCTACTACTAAGTCAATTTATCAGTAGCGTGGGTCCAGGCGCGCTATTGCTAAGCATTAGCTGTAGTGCCTTATCTGTAGCGCTCCTGCCCGCGCTACTGATAGGCCTAAAACCCGCGCTGCTGCTAGGCTTTTCCCTAGTAGTGAAGCGCACCATGATCCTCAACGACGATGGCACATATGACTCCATGAGTGAAGAGGAGATGGAAGCCCTTGAGCAAGTGGCCATGCACTGGCGCGTGAACGAGGATGAAGATGATCAAGTCTTTTGTGATGAGGATTCGAGCCCTGCTCTCATTGTCTCCAAAGTCTGGACACTTCAACATCAACAAGAAGAAGACCAACAATGCCACATCTTCCACACTAAGGCTGGCATCAATGGAAGGTCCGTCAAGGTCATCATCGATGGAGGTAGTTGCCACAACTTGGCAAGTGAAGAACTATGCTCCAAGCTTCAATTGGTTAAGAGGAAGCACCCGCACCCCTACAAAGTTCAATGGCTAAGTGACTCCGGCACTATACGAGTCGAGCATACGGTCCAAGTATCCTTCAAAATTGGTGCTTATGAAGACACTTTGGAGTGTGATGTGATCCCAATGACCGTTTGCCACCTCCTTCTTGGTCGACCATGGCAATTCGACCGTGGTGTCATACACAATGGGTGCACCAATCATTATAGCTTCAAAATGAAAGGGAAGGAATATGTGCTACGACCTATGTCTCCTAGTCAAGTGATAGCCGACAAGCAAGCCACCAATCATGGAGAGAAGAGTGAAAAAGTGACCCACCCAAAAGTGAGTGAGAGCCACAAGCCAAATTTGAGCGCCTCTTCGCTTACAGAGAAAAACCTCATCCTATTTGCCACCAAAAGTGAGATGAGAGAAGTGTGTGAGAACCCATCAACTGTAATGCACTTCGTCCTTGTGTGCAAAGATGGAGAGCCAACAACTAACACCTCTCACGAGCTACCTTTAGTGTTTCAATCTCTTTTGCAGGAATTCCAAGATGTTTTCCCCGATGAGCTACCTCCGGGTCTACCTCCACTACGAGGCATTGAGCATCGAATCGACCTCATCCCCGGAGCGCCACTTCCAAACAAAGCTCCATACCGTGTCAATCCCGAAGAAACTAAGGAGATTCAACGGCAAGTACAACAACTCATCGATAACGGTCATGTACGTGAAAGCTTAAGCCCTTGTGCCGTTCCCGTTATACTTGTGCCTAAGCCCGATGGAAGTTTCCTCTTGTGTTCCGATTGTAGACCTATAAATGCTATTACCGTTCGCTATAGGCATCCCATTCCTCGCTTAGATGATATGCTTGATGAGCTTAGCGGAGCCAACTTTTTCTCAAAAATTGATCTTAAAAGTGGCTATTATCAAATCCGCATACAAGATGGTGATGAATGGAAAACCGCTTTCAAAACCAAATTTTCCTTATATGAGTGGTTAGTGATGCCTATGGGTTTGTCGGAAGCCCCCGGTACTTTCGTGCGTCTTATGCATCATGTGCTTAGACCTTACATTGGAATCTTTGTTGTGGTTTACTTTGATGATATCCTTGTGTTTAGCAAAACCATGAAAGAGCACATTAATCATGTTAAATCTGTGTTGCAAACCCTTCGCAAGGGAAGCCTTTATGCGAACTTGAAAAAATGCACTTTTGGCATTGACAAAGTGGTTTTCTTGGGTTTTGTTGTCTCTTCCAAGGGTGTCCATGTTGATGAAACTAAGATTAAGGCAATTAAAACTTGGCCCCAACCCACCAATTTGCAACAAGTGCGTAGTTTTCTTGGTCTTGCAGGATTTTATCGCCGCTTTGTGAAAAACTTTAGCACAATTGCCGCTCCTTTGCATGCTTTGAGTAAGAAGAATTCTCCTTTTGTTTGGGGATCTTTGCAATCCACCGCTTTTGATGAGCTCAAGTCTTTGCTTACTCATGCTCCGATTCTTGCTTTGCCCAACTTTGACAAAACTTTTGAGGTTCATTGTGATGCAAGTGATACCGGAATTGGCGGAGTTTTGAGGCAAGAAAAACGAGCCATTGCATATTTTAGTGAAAAACTCTCCGGTGCTCAACTTCATTATCCCATCTATGACAAAGAATTGTATGCTTTAGTGCGTGTGCTACATGTTTGGGAACATTACCTTAGACCTCATGAATTTGTCATCCATACCGATCATGAAACGCTTAAGTACTTAAAAGGTCAAACTAAGTTGAACAAGCGTCATGCCAAATGGAGTGAATTTATTGAATCTTTTCCTTATGTGATCAAGTACATTAAGGGTAATGAAAATGTAGTTGCGGACGCACTTTCACGCATATGCACGCTTGTCACTCAACTTGAGTTAAATGTTATTGGTTTTGAGCATATAAAAGACATGTATGAGCATGATCCTTCTTTTGCTACTCCTTATGCTAAGTGTTTGACACACACGTCTTGGGAATGATACTACATAAAGGATGATTATCTTATGAGAGCTAACAAACTTTGCATTCCTGAGTCTTCTCTTCGTTTGATCCTTTTGCAAGAGGCTCATGGAGGCGGACTCATGGGACACTTTGGATGCGGCAAGACATTCGCCACGCTATCCAAGAACTACTTTTGGCCCAAGATGTTCCGTGACGTCTCACGCTTCACCAACCGTTGCTCTACATGTCGCAAAGCTAAGTCTAAAGCTCAATCCCATGGTCTTTACATGCCACTTCCTATTCCTTATCAACCGTGGGAAGACATTAGCATGGATTTTGTACTTGGTTTGCCTAGAACTCAAAATGGCAAGGATTCCGTCTTTGTTTTTGTGGACTGATTTTCTAAGATGGCACATTTCATTCCTTGCAACAAGATAGACGATGCTTCACATATTGCAAATCTCTTTTGTAGGGAAATCTTGCGAATACATGGAGTGCCAAAGACGATTGTGTCGGACCACGACGTCAAGTTCTTGAGTTACTTTTGGAAGACCCTATGCGCCATGCTCGGCATCAAGCTATTGTTCTCTTCGGCATACCATCCTCGAACCGACGGCCAAACGGAGGTGACGAACCGTACACTCTCCACTCTACTTTGCGTGTTGATCAAGAGGAACATCAAGGAGTGGGAGGCGTGTCTACCCATCGCCGAGTACGCCTACAACCGTGCAAGACATTCGACGACCGGCAAGTCCTCCTTCGAGGTCGTCTACGGTTTCAACCCGTTGTCCCCATTGGACATTCTACCTCTTCCTCTACAAGAGCGCACCAACCTTGATGCAAGTACCCATGCAAGCTACATCAAGAAGATGCATGAAGATACAAGGTACACCATCGAGCGCCAAGTACAACGACTAGCGACCAAGCTCAACATCAACAAGCATCCCATGATATTCAACATTGGAGACCTCGTGTGGCCACACCTTCGCAAGGACCGCTTCCCCAACAAACGCAAGTCCAAGCTTCTCCCTCGAGCCGACGGACCCTTCAAGGTGCTAGCATGCTACAACAACAATGCTTACAAGATCGATCTCCCACGCGACAAGTACAACGTGAGCGACATCTTCAACGTCTCCGATCTCTCCCCGTACCATGGTGATGAGGATTTTGATCTGAGGTCGGATCTTTCACAAGGGGGGGGGGAGATGATGCGGAGCATCCTTCGGTCATCCCCATGGACCTTCCATCTCCTCACCAAGCACCAAGAGGACCCATGACTAGAGCACAAGTTCGAGCTCTCGAGACCGAGGTGACTTCTCTCCTTAGTGAAATATCATATGACCCTCTCGAGACATGGCTACTACCTCAATCCGGAATGTTGTGCATGATTAGGTACCAGGAGGACCCTCCCGAGGATGCACATGAAGATGGACAAGACCCCAAGTCCAAGGAAGAAGTGAACCAGCGGAAGAAGGCAAAAGAAGCTTCCAGGCACCGGACATCCGGCCAAGGTCCCGGACATTCGATCCCTGGAGATCCACACGACCAGCTCCTGCAGAAGAAGGCTACAGCGACCGGACATCCGGCCTCCAGCCCGGACATCCGGCCACCCACCGGAAATCCGACCCAGGCTTCCCGAATACACTGAGGATTGCCCCAACAGCCCGGACATCCGGCCTACGCACCGGACATCCGGCCCCTCCGGAAGCACCGGACATCCGGCACCTCCAGCCCGGACATCCGGTCCCTCGTGAACCACCGGACATCCGGCCCGACGCTCGGACATCCGGCGCCCCTGCCTGCGCGCAGCCTCTTTGGGCAGAGACCCATGTATCCCTTCGCCCCTTGACTATATACTCCCTCCTCCCGTACGTTTTAGGGTTAGCGTTGATTTAGCTCAGATTAGAGATAGAGCTTCGCTCATCCATCGGATCTCCTCTTCGTGAGAGACCGCGGCCTCCTCGGAGAAGATCGAACGGATTCAAGACCCCCTCGTGGGAAGATCCCCTCATGGATTCAAGACCTCCTCACGGAGAAGATCGGTTACCTATGTATCCTTACCTTTGTTGACTTTGGATCTCGTGTATCTCTTTGTGTTTGGTGATCTAGCACTCGTGTGATTGATTCTATGTCGGTTTAGTGTTTCTCTCTCTCTCGTTCTCCCCGTGTTTCCCCTTTGTGCTTCCATGTGTTCTTCGTGAATCCCCGTAGGATCCCCTCCAAACGTGAAAGATCATCCACATAGGGTTCCGCCCTACATCACTTGTACTCCAAGACGACCTTGTACTCCTATATATATGCCCATGAGGCTCAAGCAATACAACAACGATTCCACCAAATCCCTCTCTCCCTTCTAACAAACTCGACCCAGGGGGAGAGAAATCCCGAAGGCATTATATTGTAAGGTGTCGAGAAAAGGCCCTGAACATCGTCTTGCGCAGCGCAAGTATACGCAGCGAATACGCTGGCTTGCACAACACAAGTATACGCAGCGAGCTGCCTTTTTTTTTCGTGAGAACCAGGATTTGAACCCTGGTCGATAGACCCACTCCAGGAGGTCTCTATCACCGTGCTAGACGCACCCCAAACTGAAAATATGTTAGGTGCCGTATTTTCGTATCTGCACAATAGTTTTGTAGCGTGTAACATACTATGATTACACTGGCAGAACTGTCATGTTGATTTCCCAAATGTTTTAAAAGGTAACTCTTATCTCTTAGTTTTGATATGATCATGATGTGTTGCCCCTTTGTTTGATACATAGTGAAAATGGCAAAAGCAAATGCGCTGCGCCATGTTTATAAGTAAGAGTTTGCAGAAGTTAAGTAGGGTGTACTTTTATTTTGGTATGGAGTAATGGAGCCTATCATACAATATATCCTTTTGTCAGGACCGCGGAGGGCTGTTTTGGCTTTGGGGATCATATGCTCTCAAATGAACAGTAAATTCAAATTAAATAGTAAAAAATATATATGATTTTTTAGATGTTTATGTTAGTGTAACAAGTGTACTTCGTCGGTGTAAAAACAAGATTAAGTGTAACATTTGGTGTTCGACTTGAGATTTTTTCAGTGTCACTTGGTGTTCGACTTGGATCTGACCATGAACTCAGCAATTTGTTTGGATTTTTGTTACTTAAAAAAACATTTCTGGCATGCGGGAGCATATGCTCTGAGGAGCTGAACTGGATTTCTGCTCTGCTCGCCGCTTTACCGAACCCACAGCAATGCGACGGCGCCTTACTCCGCGGCTTGTTTGGCCGACTAGTTTTGTGAGAATTTTTGAGCTAGCACGCACTAAAACAATATAAATTAAGGAAATAATTCACCAACCAAAAGAAAATATTGCCACCAAAATAGCATCCGAGAAGGGACAAAACTAGTGGGGGTATTACTATACGGCGCCTATACTGGTCAATAGCCCTGGTCTGCCCATACATAGCTTAATGGGCTGCCAATAGTGCAGCCCATTAAAAATCTATATTTTCTCAAAATATTGATAAAAATAATCATAATATGTTTTAATATTAATAACAACAACAATAAGGAAATGTTCATGTATTATGAAACTGCAAAATAGAGATAAATTATGTGGGTGTGCGCTTCTGATGTGCGAACCACCCTATGACCGGGATTCGATGGTATGTAAAGAGGGGAGGTCGGGCCAGGTGTCAGGCCCATTGATTTCAACTGTATTTATCAGGGAAATGTCCTATAACATAATGTCGTCTGTAGCAGTTTGCAGTGGGGTCATGTGCAGTATTTTCCTGCAGAATTTTGTAACAAGCACATGATAAATGACATGTTATGTTGATTTCCTTATGTATTTAACAAGGAAGCTATTTTTTCTTTTAGTTTCTAATATACTTCACAGCAATGTTTTTCTGTTATTTCTACGGTCTCTCAAACAGTATGGTAGGTTGATTACTGCTGACTTATTACAAAAAATAGAAACAAGTTCAACTTAAGGGCGCAAGCTGCTAAAGTAGCACATCATCTGATGAGGATTGAGGAACACAAAGGGCAGAAGAGGAATACCCCTTGTGGAATCTCACAACAGAAAGTGTGGATAGCTTGTTCCTAATCTGATAAGAACATGATGCTAGCTGGTTGCACCGTTCTAGGTACTCCTTGCGTGCTCCGGGATGTTTCCGAGCAGCAAGCACGCCGGCGTTTCTTCGTGCGGATTAGTTCGCTGCCCTGCGCATCCTGATTCCCGCCACATCCTAGTCCCAAACGTGCTCAACACATGATGCTACACAAGTAAAAAATGATCGAACATCTAGTATAAGAAAGACTCGGTTGATCACGTAGTGTAGTGAAGCCAGACACTTAACTACATCAAGCTAAGTTGGAACTTGGAAAGCTAATCCGCACGGAGAAGGGTGACATGTCATATCTCAAGAGTAAGCGCGTCGACAGGAAAAACTGGAAGATTTATAAAGGCCATCCTCTTCAAACAGGTCCATGTGCTCATATCCAATGCTACGGGCCACCCTGACAAGAAAAACAAATGCTGAGTAGTCCTACTTAGGTGCAAATAATATCTTTGGCGCACGGCGTCTAGTGATATGCATATCCATGCCGCTCGTCATCGTTTGGATCAGTGCATTGCATTTATGACACATAATTTCCTAGAGTTTTTCCAGCATATACACAGAGTTGTATATCCCCCTACCAATACTGTACCATCGGTGGCTCAGTTCAATTAGTATGTTGCACTACTCTTTTTTTTTTTAGGTGTGTATGCTGCACTACTCAGAAGGCAGATATTGTACGTACCACAGAATAGCATCACAAACTTGGCCCTGGTAAAACTAATGTCCAGTTTTCATCTGAAGCCCACATGGGCTATGTCAAGATAACAAGACCTGAAAACCAATGCCTTGGTTTCTAACAATGTTTTAATTTATATAAAGAATCTCATGCCATGGCCTTGTCCAACATGGCAGCACATGTTCAGTTAGTCACTAGGTATTTATTCATTTTTTCAAAACTTACTTAGAAAAATATCATTTTGAAAATTTTGACATCCCCCATGCAGCACTTGTTCAGTTAATCACTAGAAGATGTAATAATTTTACTTTTTAACACCACATGTAGAAAACATCACACTTTTTATCTTTTTTTTACATTTTTGTTCTTTCTAGAACAAATTCCAAAATATTATGTTTGTACAGATGTTTACTGAATTAACATGGGCAGTAAACATGAGAGAGAGAGAGAGAGAAGGTAAATCAATTTACTACTACCATACCATTTTCGGAGAGAGCAAGACGTCAGACCCGAGATTACCCTGATGGTTGTGCAATATCCTGATCTGGTGGCATCGAGCGCGATGCCATCACCGGAGTTGAGGTCAGATGTGGAGGCGCCGTTCTTCAGGGCGATACTTTCAGAGGTAACGGAGGTTGCCTGCAGGTTGCAGCCCACAGCCCCCTTTTCTGGCCGGATCTACACCAGTTAAGGATCGGCGGGGACGAACGCGCCATGAGAATTGGAGTTCCAGACTATGTTACATGGTACCGGGATACAGGTACAGGGATACGGATACGGCGATACGGGAAAACGGCATTTTCTGAAAATAGACTTACAGGGATACGGGAAGCATATGTACACATGCATAGATAAATCAGCACCAGAAAACATTTTTTTTTAGAGAATGAGAAAATTGACGTGTATGCAGTAACCTGATCTTTTTCATTCAGGATGATCTACAGAAGTTGGTGCCTTTTCATGTCCCAACTCGTTTACTCGTTGAATGCAGTCCTTTTGTTCTTTGCAATCATCAACGGCGTTGCTACCAGACCCAGTCCCTTACGTATCCCTGGTGCATACCCTGCGTGCCCCGGACGTATTCCGATTTTTTTCCTTATTTTAATTCGAAAATGTCTGATACGTAGGGATACATGTATCTCGTGCGTGTCCGGCGTATCCCCGTCCTGGTGCAGTATCCTGCACCTATTCGGCACTTCTGTGCCGTAACGTAGGTTCCAGCGTGAGAAAACTAGCGTGGAGAATTTGGAATTACGGGTGGGGTGGGGTAGTGGGTGTGTGGGTGGGTGTGCC
>NC_041389.1:562743271-562744703 GCF_002162155.2 Triticum dicoccoides
CCTCGGGTCATGGTTAGCGCTTCACGCGTCTTGTTCCTATGCCGTACCTGTATTCGACTGTATATCCAAGGTAAATTGTGAAATATTCCAGCGTGGACACAGGACCGGACCACGAAGCATGAACGTAGGCCCAGGATAGATAACGTGCACACTGGACGCCGTGCGGTGAAAATCCGCTCGCTACTTAGGTAGTGCATACTGATAGCGCCGTTAGAAAGTTGGTGAGCTGCGTTTCTAGAAACCATATGCATGTTGGTCGCAATTGGAGCCTTAAGTTTTGAACCATACAAAAAATCGAGTTTCTTCAAAGTACACTTACATTGGATTCATTACTATACCAGGCCATGAAACCAATATTGCAATGGAAAAAAAGTTGAATCATCTCATCTTTGTCACGAAATAACATAATTTGCTGCATGGTCGTTTAATGAGATTTGTCTTTCATAAAACTACTCCACTTCGACGATAATATATGAAAACCTTGTTCTTCAGTGACAATTTTAGTTTGCTAAGATGTTTGGGCTGAAATGTGGTCGAGTTCGAGGGGACTTGTTGGACAAAATTGTTCCCCATTCTGTTGTTGCTCACAAGATAACGTATCATGTGTATTATACTTAAAAACTGTTCAACATCATAAAATGTGTGTATTACTATTAACGCACACATAATAATAAATGGAATATTTTAATTTTGTCCTCACACCAAAATATATTGTAATGACATCCAAAGATTAAGGAATCTCTTAGAGGCAAATAAATTTCAATGTTCTTTTAAAAGTGTGCTAACACCCACAAGATTTGTAAAAATGAAAAAAAAACGAGGGCAAGTAAAAAAAACTTTGATCCGAGATATGGCGGAGACATAAAAACATGTATCCTCATACCAGTTGGTAAAAATTAGTAGTTACTGAAATCAAATCGTAGTGAAGAAATTCACACCTGCAGAAAGTACCTAGTAACTCAAAATATATGCAGCACGAGCTGATATTGTTAGAGCATCTCTAGTAGATGCCTCAAATGTCACATTTAAGTACAAAACGTTTGCCCCCAACGCGTACTCACAAACTGTCCGCATATGTCCGGACCGCAGAAGTCATCTAACGCGGCCCTGTATCATTCCGCAGGGCGGTCCGAACGCACTTTCTCCAGCAATCCGAAGACAAACGTGGGGGGCTTTTCGGGTGTCCGGACAACACCTACACCCTCTTCTGACCACCCTTGCCCATGCAAAGCCCCTCCTCCCTCGCCCGCGTGTGTTCTCACACTAGTGCAGAACCGGCCTTTAGTGCCGGTTCGTAACGGCCTTTAGTGCCGGTTTGGCAACCGGCACTAAAGAGTGGGGACTAAAGGTCCCCCCCTTTAGTACCGGTTCGTCACGAACCGGCGCTAAAGTGTCACCACGTGGCACGAGCCAGGCCTGGGTGCGTGTATAA
>NC_041389.1:562744713-562746282 GCF_002162155.2 Triticum dicoccoides
AATATATATCATCGAATGTCTCTTGGTGCCTTCGGAGCATGATGACAAGTGGTTCATGGGGGCGGTAGCGGGTAATAGTATTCTCCTTTGGGATCTATGACCTGGTCGAGCAAAAATCCGGCTATATCCTCTTGAAGTGCTAGTATGCGGTCCGCTGGTAGGAGCTTATCCCACACCTCTCTGAACTGTTAAGAAAGAGATCAATATGCATGTGTATTAGTTGTGTGACTAGATATCGATAATGGTGTGAATAGTGTTCTGACAAACGTACCCAGTCCTATCTTTTAGATCTGCTCCTTTCGGACGCCATCATGCGAATGTTCTCGCAAACATAGAATGCACACAGATCATTCCCCGGCGCCTGCTTCAGGACCTTTACGATAATGGAATTGAATCAGATAATGATTAATCAAGCATGTTAATTAATTAATGGTATTGAAACAAGAATTAAAGAGATGGTAGCTAGCTAGTACTACTTAATTACTTACCTTTGGTCGATGCCAAAACAACTATTTTTCCCATTTGCCTAGAGTCACCTTGATGAACTTTGCCCAAGCCCTGCCCGCTGGCAAAGAAAATTAATAAAGGGGTTATTAAATAGTTCATATCAGGAAATGACGAACTAATAATAGGCCGAGATATAGTTAATAATGATTGAAATTACCTATTGACTATCCCCTTCACGAAGGTGTAGTCCTTATCTTCTTTAAGTAGTGAGTCCAGTACTTCAACTGTTTCTTTGTCAACTTTAATGTCTAACAAGATCCAGTGGAAACTGCATGCACACACATTTGCATGTCTTAATTAAGTGGGCATGTGCATAAAATTAATCAACTACCGTAAACCGTATACACTTAATTATTAATTAATTATTGTCTGTAAGCAAAAACAGAATTTGTATTACAGGACAATGTGACTCACAGGAAGTTGTAAGGAAGTAGTATATCTTCATTGGTATTGAGGCGCTTCCAGAACTCTAGCATGCTTTCCTCTACACTTGCTTGATAAATTGGAAGATTCCATATGTACTCATTAATGGTATTTGGGTCAATGAACCCAATGCCATAGCGTCCAGATTTTTTCATTTCATACATCTTCATCCTGCATATAATACCACATAAAAGAATATAGTGAGGATAATTACATGTAATGATTGATCAAAATTATCACTACATAGCTAGCTTGAGACTTAAATTACAGAAAGAAATCACTTACAGACAATAGCAACTGACGATGCTCATGCTTGACATTCACCATGAGGGACTCTCGATTGAAAGTCTTGGTAATGTTCATGTACCATTGATGCAATTCATACATTCTCGTTGGGAGGTTCTTGACCTTGTCTGGCTCGACCAAAGGTTGGCCCCGGACATATTTCCATTTTATTTCCTCCTCTCTAAGCCGAGGCATGGGCTCGATTTCGAGTAGTTGTACAACAGTGATCTTGAGCATTTCAGCCTGCATTATATGCTCCTCGGTTATTACCACATCGCCCAGCTGGGGAACGTTAACGGTTTGCCCACAATAATATTGGGTGCGCGTACTCTCGTGTGTTGTTGGCATAACAAG
>NC_041389.1:562746374-562773033 GCF_002162155.2 Triticum dicoccoides
CCGCCTGTTCTCCCAGCCGGGGAACGATTTTCCTGCATTTTATGCCAGCTGCTTGTTGGCTCGAGCTTGAGCTCGCTTCCTTCTGTAGCCGTGCTCGATGCAGCTTCCTGATTTGGCGCTCATAGTCTGAGTCAATAGGCTTGGGAGCTGGTGCTCCAGCCATATGAATGAAGTGGTCAATCGTTTTCTCACACACTTTCTCCTTTGGCGGCGGTGCCGGTTTCGGTCCAAAATGGGCGTCCACTTAGGCCTGCACTATGGCTGCGTTTTGCTCCTCGGTCATGTCATAAGGCCTCTAAGGAAGAGGAGCGAGGCTTGGACCATATTTATATCGCTTGTCTCCGCCTGTACTTCCTGTACTACCTCAACTCGTACCGCTACGCACCATAGCTGCGGCGTGTCTCTTCTGTGATTACTGAGACGGCGGAGACGGCTGACGTGGCTGATGCTGTGCCGGACTTGAAGCAGGAGGAGTGGCCTGACACTGTGTCGGACTTGAAACCGGAGGAGTGGTCTGACGCTCTGCCGGACTTGAAGCATGAGTCTGCTCACGCGTTCGGGGACTTGGAGGAGGTGGCGGACTTCGAGGAGGAGTCGGCTCACGCGTTCGTGGACTTGGAGGAGCGGAAGTCTGCTGACTCGGTGGCGGACTTCGAGGAGGAGTCGGCTCACGCGTTCGTGGACTTGGAGGAGTGGGAGTCTGCTGACTCTGTGGCAGACTTCGAGGAGGAGTCGGCAGACGACGCGGTGTCGGTGGACTTGGAAAGATGATGCAATCCTTTCTTCATAGGATGATATGATGTATGGCCTCTCCCAGTGTGCGCTCGCTATCACCTCCAGCAATGTCAAGTGCTAGCATCGAATATGGCTCCACCACTTCATCAACCATGACACGAGCATAGCCCTCTGGAATCGGGATGCAATGGAAGGTTGCTCCGGGGGTAATTGTGAAAGCAACGCCGTCCGTCACCTTCATGGATATGTTCTTTATTTTGGAGTGTAGCTCACAATTAGTGTTTTCTATGATGTCATCCATAGGGTATGTATCCAGCTGTGTGTCGCCCGGGGCAGAACCAACGCTGCTTCTCGGCATGGATGGGACGGTGCTATCCAATGCTGGACGATCATCCGCTTGCTGCTGCCGCTGCTGAGACCCCCTTTCCTGGCTAAGTGAGTCGATCTGCTGCTGCTGCTGCTGGAATTTGAGTGCCAAGTCCGCGTGCCTTGCTTCTAGGCCTTGAAGGCGTTCTACGTCCTGCGTCCTCTGCTCCTCCTCCAGCTTCCTCTTCTTCTCCTCCTCCATCTTCTTTCTTGCGTGGGACCTGTAGTCGTCGTTCCAGTCCGAAATGTCCTCATACCAGGGAATAACGCCCTTGCCTCGTGTTCTTCCCGGGTGTTCAGGATTTCCCAGGGCGCGCGTAAGCTCGCCGTGCTCTCTGTTGGGCGTGAACACCCCCGTTCGAGCTTCTTCTATTGCGTCAAGTATCTTTTGTTCGGCTCCCTTTAGACTTGCCTTCTACGAAACCAGGCCTATCTTCGAGTCCAACGCCCCCCCATGCGCATAGAACCAAGTTCTGCACCTGGGGGGCCAGCTCCTAGTAACCGGAGTGACCCCTGCATCCTCCATCTCTTGCTCAGACTTATCCCACTTAGGCATTCCCACCGCGTAGCCACCTGGACCCAGCCTATGGAACTGTGTCTTTTTTGCGGCATTGGCCTTGTTTTTTATCGACCGTTCCTTAGATAATTCTGAATCCTTGAATTTCACAAAATCGTCCCAGTGTTCTCTTTGCTTCTCCAGTGTTCCCGTGAATTCTGGAGTCTTCCTTTCTACAGTGAGGTAGTTGGCCCATATAATTTTCTTGTGGGTGTTGAATGCAATTGCCATCTTCTTAAGAGCAGCGCCCTTGAGTTTGTCCACATCTGCTTTAGTGAAATAATCTAGTAGGGTGAAATGTTCCATCAGAGAATCCCAAAGGTTTTTTTTTGCTCTGTCGTCGACCCAAGTAACACCTGGACATTTAGTTTTTGGCCCTTTCCATTCTTGAATGGAGATCGGGAGTAGGTCCTTCACAAGAACTCCGCACTGATGAGTCCACTTGTTTGCAATGTTCTTAGGCGATCGGGGTTCGCCACTAGGTTTGACGGAGTCGATGTTGTACTTTACACCCTCCTTCAACTTTTTGCCCGGGCCTCGCTTTGTCCTGCTGTCTGTAGAAGCAGATTTGCTCGATCCGGAGGGCTGAAAGAAGAAAGACCGATTCGTTAATATATCTTCAAATAAAATAAAACATGTGATGATCACCAGATGCCTGCTTATATAAATATACCTCGCCGGTAGTCTTTGTTATTTGAAGATCAACATTGTCTTTGTCTGTAACGCCCCGGATACAACTTTCCATATTCGTAACTCCAACTCTTGCCTTTTCCTGAGATGCTATATGATTTTCCTCCGTGTTTGGGTTTTGTCTATTGTTTTGCATTTTGTTCTTGTTATGCATCTTGTCTCATGTCATCATTCGCATTGCATCAGCATCATTTTCATAAAACTTGCATCCGTTCGGGTTCCGCCGGTTCTCTCCGTTGTCCGTTCCGAGTCCAGCCACACTCGCACGCGCCCGCGGCACCTCCGAAATATTATTTTATAAGTGGCATAAAAATGTTCTCAGAATGGGATGCAACTTGTCGTGCGGTCTTATTATAGTGTAGACAGGCCGTCTGCCAAGTTTCGTCGCATTCGGAGTCCATCTGATAGCCCAACCGTTAAATGTATAGCGGTACCGTTACCGGTACCTTCGTCGGGTGTTTTCGGTCTCCGAAAACTGTTGCCGGGCCTTTCCTTCTCTTCTCTCTTCTCAGCCCAACCCCCTCCGCACAGCCCACCTAACCCGTCTTAAACCCCCCCTTGTCTTCGTCGACCTCTCTCAGACCCCTCGCGCGCGTCCGAAACCTGCCCCGAACCCGACCCGCTCGGTCATCACCGATGGGTCCGGATCATCCCCAAACATCTATAAAACATCTCCGTTTTCTTATTTGGACTCCCTACCTATATTTTTCTTGACCATTCGATTTTAATCGGAGGGTCCATTTTGCCCCTAAGCTAGTCCACCTAGCTACTTAAACAACCTAACCCTAAAAACTAGGATCTGTCCCATCCATCCCATTCCTTCCGCCGCCACCTGACCAACTCACTTCTCTCTCGGGATCCTCCCAGATCTGATCCACCTAGCACCGCTCCTCCTCGAGCCAATCCCCTCGCTCGATCCAGCAGCCGTCTAAACCTTCCCCTTCCTCACCTCGCTGCCAGCCTCTGCCCGAGCCCCTGTCTAGGAGCTCGCGCCCGAATCAGGGGAGAGGAGCTCCCTGCCGCCGTTGACCACCAGGCTGTGCCCCTGTTTCCTTCACTACACCTCGAGTTGTCTCTCTCTTGGGTTCCTCAAATCCCCTTTCTTCTCTCTGTTCCACATGACACCATAGCCGGCCTCTTCTCTCGATCCATCGCCGCACCTTCGTCTCCTTCAGGCAGCAGCAGCCCCGTGCGCCTTCGACCACGCTTGACCCCGCCGCGGCCTCGACTCCTCTGCTCCGGTCGTCATCGCCGGAACGCACCACCACAGAGCCACAGCCGAGTCCCACGGTGCTCATCGTCGTTGACCCCGAGTGCACCTGAGATGCCCTTCCTCCGCTAGCCTCCTTCATGCGCCGCCCCTTTCTCCTCTACTCCAACCCACGCCTCCGCCGGCCTCGTCGTTGTCGTTGACTTGAGCAGTAGTTCCCCTGACGACCACCCGACCAGCAGGTCCCGTCGCCGTCCTCCTTCCCTGCTCTCTTTCTTCTCCTTCCCCGTGCCCCTCGCCTGGTGCTCAAGCACCACCGCGCCGCCCTTCCCTTCCCTTCCTTCCTCTCCCTTCTGCTCCTTCTCATATCTCTCTCTCTGTCTGCTCGTGCAGGGAGCCCGACTTGGTGTCCATGGAGTTTTCAAGCAGCCGTAGCCGCCTCAAGCTTGTCCTTCGGCCAGATCCGGGCCATGCCGACCCCACCATCTCGCCTACGTCTGCCGTCCCAGTCCGTTCCGACCGGTCCCCGCCGAGGCCGCCTCGCCGGAGATCCTGCCGTGTCGTGCTGAAGTAGTTGACCGCTGTCTGCATCGCCCCTCGCCTCCCCTGCTCGCACGACGCCGTGCGTTGACTGCGCCCTGCCTCTCCGGTCGAAGCCCAACCGCTGCCAGATGCAGCCCGCGTCCAGCCTCCCCACCAAGCCGGCCCATGAGGCCTGGTGAGCCCCAGATCCAGTGCCCTCTCCTGTTCCGATTGGGCCAAACCGGATTCAGCCCGTTGTGTTTTTTCCCCTGCTGCGAATTTAGACATTATCCAGTATTTACAGTTTTGCAGAAAACCCCCCGAGATTTCATGCATTAATAACGTCATAACCGTGCATCGGATTAAAATGTTTTATATATGTAAAATGCTCAAAAAATTGTGTAGATTAATAATATGCCACTTTCATCTATGTTAAAAATGTTTAACTTGCTGTTTATTTAAATTTGCTAATATGTCATGCTAAAATGATTTATTTCATAACTAAATAACCGTAGCTCCGAATTTAACAAACTTTATATGTAAATGGGGTGGAAAAATGCCTAGTTTAACATGGTGCAATTTGTTTTGCTGTTTAACAACATTAAAATTGTGTTTAGGGCAGAACAGTACCGAATCCATAATTTGCATATGGGGATTTTTCGGAATTGTTGTTTTATTGTTCCGGCCTCATTTAAACTTGCCTAGATAGGTAGTTTTCATATGCTTCACCCCTTGCCATGTTTAATAACATTTAATATTGCTGGGTACATAACCGAGAGCGAACTAAATAATTGATGTGGTGTTTCGTCAATATGCAACTCGTTGCATATTGAGCTCCACTTAACTTGTAGTATTGCTTGTTGCACTTTGCCATGCCATGCCTCATTAAACCGGACATGCATCATACTTGATTGTGCATCATGCCATGATTATGCTTGTGTATTTACCATGTTGTTTGTTTCTTTCTGGTGTTGCTTCTTAGTTCTGGTAATGTTGCGATTGTGAGGATTCGTTCGACTACGTCCGCTTGTCTTCTTCATGGACTCGTTCTCCTTCCTTGCGGGGTTTCAGGCAAGATGACCGCTACCTTGGATCTCACTACTATCATTGCTATGCTAGTTGCTTCGTTCTATCGCTTTGCTGCGCTACCTATCATCTGTTTGTCGAGCCATCCCATGTTGCCATGAACCTCTAACCTTTGACACCTTTCCTATGCAAACCGTTGTTTGGCTATGTTACCGCTTTGCTCAGCCCCTCTTATAGCGTTGTTAGTTGCAGGTGAAGTTGAAGATTTCTCCATGGTGGACAGGATTTTGGTTGGGATATCACAATATCTCTTATATTATTATTAATGCATCTATATACTTGGTAAAGGGTGGAAGGCTTGGCCTTATGCCTGGTGTTTTGTTCCACTCTTGCCGCCCTAGTTTCCGTCATACCGGTGTTATGTTCCTGGATTTTGCGTTCCTTACGCGGTCGGGTGATTTATGGGACCCCCTTGACAGTTCGCTTTGAATAAAACTCCTCCAGCAAGGCCCAACATTGACTTTTACCATTTGCCTCACCACCACCTACTTTTCCCTTGGGAGTAATTAACCCAAGGGTCATCTTTATTACAGCCCCCCCAGGCCAGTGCTTGTCTAAGTGTTGGTCCGAACTAGAGCCCTTTGCAGCGCCCCCTCAGGGAAACTTGAGGTCTGGTTTTAGTTGTACGGATTGCTCATCCGGTGTTGCCCTAAGAACGAGATATGTGCAGCTCCTATCGGGATTGTCGGCGCATCGGGCGGCTTTGCTGGGCTTGTTTTACCATTGTCGAAATGTCTTGTAAACCGGGATTCCGAGTCTGATCGGGTCTTCCTGGGAGAAGGTCTATCCCTTCGTTGATCGCGAGAGCTTGTCATGGGCTAAGTTGGGACACCCCTGCAGGGTATAATCTTTCGAAAGCCATGCCTGGAGTTATAGGCAGATGGGAATTTGTTAATGCCCGGTTGTAGATAACTTGACACCAGATCCGAATTAAAATGCATCAACCGCGTGTGTAGCCGTGATGGTCTCTTCTCGGCGGAGTCCGGGAAGTGAACACGGTTTCTGTGTTATGTTTGACGTAAGTAGGAGTTCAGGATCACTTCTTGATCATTGCTAGTTTCACGACCGTTCCCTTTGCTCTCTTCTCGCTCTTATTTGCGTATGTTAGCCACCATATATGCTTAGTCGCTGCTGCAGCCTCACCACTTTACCCCTTCCTTTCCCATTAAGCTATGCTAGTCTTGATACCCATGGTAATGGGATTGCTGAGTCCTCGTGGCTCACAGATTACTACAACAACAGTTGCAGGTACAGGTTATGCGATGATCATGACGTGAGAGCAATGCTTGCTTGCGTTGAGTTCTTCTTCTGCTTCTTCGATCAGGGGATAGGTTCCAGGTCGGCAGCCTGGGCTAGCAGGGTGGATGTCGTTTGAGTTTCTGTTTGTGATTCATCCGTAGTCGGATGATGCTCTTATGTATTGTAATGTTGTATTCGTGTGGCATTGTATGCCTTATGTATGTATCCCCATCTATTATGTAATGTTGATGTAATGATATCCACCTTGCAAAAGCGTTTCAATATGCGGGTCTATCCTTGGTGGGACCTGCGAGTTCCTTTTGGATAGGGTCGCATATTGGGCGTGACAAGTTGGTATTAGAGCCTCGACCGACCATAGGAGCCCCCTTGATTGTTGCCCCTTGTTGAGTCTAGAAGAAATATATTTTGAGTCTTAGGATTATATATATCAGAGAGTAGGATTCTTTTAACTCCTCAGTCCCTTCGTCGCTCTGGTGAGGTCTCCTGACGTAGATGTTTTGTCTTTCCTCTCCTCAAATTTCACTAAATTTTTTTTAGGATCACGCGGGTATCTTGGAATCGTTATGATGGTTTTGTGACGAGAACATTGTTCTTGGTGCCTCCTGTCTATTATGTGGCTTTGACCCGGGGAGTTGAGCTCTGAGGTGTTGTCGTCACAATTTTATCGTTAAAGTTCTGGAATACCTGAGTTTTGCCGACATCGAAAATCTCTTTTATGCAGTTGTTGGTGAGATAACCCCGATAACCCAGTACTGGGGCGAGCTCGAGAGTATTGCCATAACTCGTATAACGGATGCTTTTCGAAGGTTGAGGTACACGATTTCCGAAGGTTTCTTGGTTATGTGTTGACGGATGGATACAGTTTGGATGTAGGTATTGTTAGTTTGGGTGAGGTATATTGCTTCCCCTGTATCCCCAACACCAGATTGCATAACCAGAAAGTTTTGGGAGTTTTATAGGTGGGAATTCAAGTAGCTCCTAGAATATCTTTTCGACAGATGCATGATATGAGATTGGGGTTTGACGTCTAGTGGTCCGCCTTTCCACGGTCGTTTTTACAGTGGTCTCGTTGTGTCTTAAAGAACCCTTGGCTATGCTGGTTCGGGGACACTTCGTATGTCATGTGCACTGCCTTGTACATGATGGTGCTGTACACTCGAGCCCGTGTGGGCCCCACCATGAAAACTTCGGACGGAATCTCTATCATATGTTTGTTCTGGCTTATTCTGTAAGCCAAATCCTTTGTTTTGTTTTATTTGTGGTTTTCGAGTTGCTTCGATGTCAAATGTTGAATCCATACCTTTCAAGCGGTGTTCTCATATTGCTATGTGAATACTTATCCTTCTTGATCATCGAGGTTGTCATGTTAATTCTTTTCCAACCGGCGTGCTTCTCTTCAAGTGGATCCGGTCATTTTCAACATCCGCAAGATCAATTCTAAGTTTTCTCAACGGTGTTTGTTTCGTTCATCCCAAGTTGTCTTTGTTTTTCCCCGCCCTCCCACCCTTTTTCTTCAAGGACTCAGATTTCTTAATCAAGTATCCATTATTCATGTGAAGTCTCTTCACTCTTTTCAATCAATGTTTTGATCCGGTGATCCCTCGTGAAGATGCTCACGAGCTTCAAGTTCATCATCCTTCGTTCTTTTTCTTCTCCGGTGGATCCATTTCAAGCTTTCAGTGTTGATCATATTCTTTTCCCCGTGTCACATGCTTTTTCCACGTCGGTGCACCTCTTAATTGTTCACCTCTCTCTATTCTTGTCCGGAGTGCTCAAGATATCTCAGAAGAATCATGTTTCCTTTCTTAATCCATTCGAGTTACTTCAAGTTTTTCTCTCATTCAAGTCATTTAAATCAACCGGTGAAATCTCTCTTTAAAATCGTTCAACGGTGTTTTCTTTTGAGTGGGCCCTAACCCACAGGTCTTTTCCCAGGATCTTACCTGACTCTTCGAATTATCAGGAGTGATTCTCAAATTCATTTGAAAGTTTGACGTAAGAATGAAATATCATCAGTCAAATGTCTTTCTCCAAGATCTTTCAAATTCTTTTCATCCTTGGTTCAACCCTTCCTCTTTTTCATTCTCCCGGAGTATCTCAGTAATTTTGGTGGTTCTCGTCATCATTCTCAACATGTGAAGACCAAAGAAGTGTTTCCTCTAAATCTTGGTCCATTCTCTTGAAGATTCATGGTTCTAGCTTCATGCTATCCTCATAATTGTTTTGATTGTGAGATTTATTTTCTTACCATCCGGAGCATTTCATGAGTTGTTTCCATTTCTTTCCTCCGAAGGCCATCATGTCATTATTCTTCATTCGCAACGTGTAGCTATCATTCTCCAAATCTTACCGGTGCATCGTTAAGTATTCTCTAATAAGCTCGTGATCTCTTTGTTCTCTTGTATCTAAATCCCCTCAAGTATCTTCATTCGTTTTCTAATTCTTCCCGGTGAATTGTGCCCTTGCTACTCTCTTTTCCTATTTTTACGGTGGTTCGTTCAGGATTTCTCTTCCTTTGTTATCATATCAATTCATTTGTTCCTTTTAATCCCATCGGTGGTTCCATCAATACCTTCTAAAGTTTACGCTATATCTCTCTTAATCCTATCTACGAGAATAACTAGTATGCCAAATCCGTTGCTTGTCATCAATTTAATTTGATGAAGGATAAGCATACAATAAATCTTATTCTTATTTCCTCGAGGTGATTCAATTCTTTTCTTTCCGGAGTTCCAAGTTCTCTTGGTTATATCATCGCAAAGCTCCATCTAAATTATTGCAAGGCTTCACCTTGCATTTCCAACTTCTCTTTCTTTCTATCATCCTTTCATTACCGGAGTTCTTCATGGAAGATCTACATGGTGGTTCATCAAGGATTCCTTTCATTCTTCAATTGTTCTTCAAGATTTCTCTCGAAGTTATGATCCGCCAAGCTTTACTCTAAAATAAACATGGTGCTCAACACATGTTTTGTTTTGAGGAGTTCAAGTATTCTTCATCTTGCATTCTGAAGTGCAATTCTTTCTACCTTATCTTTTGTGGTGGTGTTATGTCACTCTTGACAATTTCCTTCAAGGTTCACGATTCATATTGTTATCAAGAATGAGGTATTTTAAATCCATCAATCTCTTTGTTGGAGTTATCTTGGGTTATATTTCACCTAAAGCCTTCCATTGGGAATGTTGCTATTTGTGGTGCTTATCATTGATCCAAGCTTTCTCCATATCCTTCTCGGTGAAAGAGGTTTTTCATCTCTTCGTTGATCTCAAACAAGCAATTGTTTTTCGTTAGTGGCAGAATGTCATCTCATAGTCTTGCGATGTTTCCATAAGCCCACTACAAGCTTATTCTTTTCGTTGTTGGTTTTCCAACAACTCTGTTCAATCCTTCTTTGCAAGGATGCTTTCCAAGTTCATTTGTGGCAGCAATTGTCATTTTCTTCTCCGTTCTTTTCATTCCAATGATCTATCTTCTATTTCTTCTTTCGGAGGCAATGTGATGTTGCTCTCTTCGCTCATCATCCCGAATTGTGAGGATCGTGTTTTTTTCGTGCTTATCCATTTAACCGGAGTGTTGTGTTCCCATTCAAGTTCTTCCATCTTGTCAAGTTTTGCCTCTCGTTTCAACCGGAGTGCTGTCTGAAATCCTTCTTACCCATTGTGCCATTCTTTCAATAGTTCCGGAGGCAGTGTGTTGTTGATTTCATCAAGTATCTTCCCATCTTCTCAAGTTCATGTTATCTTCCTTCCATGTTCAACCGGAGTGCTGCCCGAATTCTTCCTTTCTCATCTTGTTTTAACCGGAGTGGTTTCGAATTCTATCTTGTCCATTAAATTTTTGATTCATGTCTTTGCAACCTTCAAGGTTCTCATAATGTTCCTTGTTCCTCTTTTCTAATGGATTGTTGCAATCTCATTCATCTTCGTTGTTTTCTTTCTTCATTTTTCTCAACCTCTCAAGGTTCATGGTTTCACTCATTGGTCGAAGAAGCAACTTAGTTTTACCGCTTATCTTCCTCTTCCTTTTCCCTCCGGTGCCATCCTAGATCTCGGGAGTAGATCCTCTCATAGTGGTGGAGTGTTGTAACGCCCCAGATACAACTTTCCATATTCGTAACTCCAACTCTTGCCTTTTCCGGAGATGCTATATGATTTTCCTCCGTGTTTGGGTTTTGTCTGTTGTTTTGCATTTTGTTCTTGTTATGCATCTCGTCTCATGTCATCATTCGCATTGCATCAGCATCATTTTCATAAAACTTGCATCCGTTCGGGTTCCGCCAGTTCTCTCCGTTGTCCGTTCCGAGTCCAGCCACACTCGCATGCGCCCGCGGCACCTCCGAAATATTATTTTATAAGTGGCATAAAAATGTTCCCGGAATGGGATGCAACTTGCCGTGCGGTCTTATTATAGTGTAGACAGGCCGTCTGCCAAGTTTCGTCGCATTCGGAGTCCATCTGATAGCCCAACCGTTAAATGTATAGCGGTACCGTTGCCGGTACCTTCGTCGGGTGTTTTCGGTCTCCGAAAACTGCTGCCGGGCCTTTCCTTCTCTTCTCTCTTCTCAGCCCAACCCCCCTCCGCACAGCCCACCTAACCCGTCTTAAACCCCCCTTGTCTTCGTCGACCTCTCTTAGACCCCTCGCGCGCGTCCGAAACCTGCCCCGAACCCGACCCGCTCGGTCATCACCGACGGGTCCGGATCATCCCCAAACATCTATAAAACATCTCCATTTTCTTATTTGGACTCCCTACCTATATTTTTCTTGACCGTTCGATTTTAATCGGAGGGTCCATTTTGCCCCTAAGCTAGTCCACCTAGCTACTTAAACAACCTAACCCTAAAAACTAGGATCTGTCCCATCCATCCCATTCCTTCCGCCGCCACCTGACCAACTCACTTCTCTCTCAGGATCCTCCCAGATCTGATCCACCTAGCACCGCTCCTCCTCGAGCCAATCCCCTCGCTCGATCCAGCAGCCGTCTAAACCTTCCCCTTCCTCACCTCGCTGCCAGCCTCTGCCCGAGCCCCTGTCCAGGAGCTCGCGCCCGAATCAGGGGAGAGGAGCTCCCTGCCGCCGTTGACCACCACGCCGTGCCCCTGTTTCCTTCTCTCCACCTCGAGTTGTCTCTCTCTTGGGTTCCTCAAGTCCCCGTACTTCTCTCTGTTCCACATGACACCATAGCCGACCTCTTCTCTCGATCCATCGCCGCACCTTCGTCTCCTTCAGGCAGCAGCAGCCCCGTGCACCTTCGACCACGCTTGACCCCACCGTGGCCTCGACTCCTCTGCTCCGGTCGTCATCGCCGGAACGCGCCACCACAGAGCCACAGCCGAGTCCCACGGTGCTCATCGTCGTTGACCCCGAGTGCACCTGAGATGCCCTTCCTCCGCTAGCCTCCTTCATGCGCCGCCCCTTCCTCCTCTACTCCAACCCACGCCTCCGCCGGCCTCGTCGTTGTCGTTGACTTGAGCAGTAGTTCCCCTGACGACCACCCGACCAGCAGGTCCCGTCGCCGTCCTCCTTCCCTGCTCTCTTTCTTCTCCTTCCCCGTGCCCCTCGCCTGGTGCTCAAGCACCACCGCGCCGCCCTTCCCTTCCCTTCCTTCCTCTCCCTTCTGCTCCTTCTCATATCTCTCTCTCTCTGTCTGCTCGTGCAGGGAGCCCGACTTGGTGTCCATGGAGTTTTCAGGCAGCCGTAGCCGCCTCAAGCTTGTCCTTCGGCCAGATCCGGGCCATGCCGACCCCACCATCTCGCCTACGTCTGCCGTCCCAGTCCGTTCCGACCGGTCCCCGCCGAGGCCGCCTCGCCGGAGATCCTGCCATGTCGCGCTGCAGCAGTTGACCGCTGTCTGCATCGCCCCTCGCCTCCCCTGCTCGCACGACGCCGTGCGTTGACTGCGCCCTGCCTCTCCGGTCGAAGCCCAACCGCTGCCAGATGCAGCCCGCGTCCAGCCTCCCCACCAAGCCGGCCCATGAGGCCTGGTGAGCCCCAGATCCAGTGCCCTCTCCTGTTCCGATTGGGCCAAACCGGATTCAGCCCGTTGTGTTTTTTCCCCTGCTGCGAATTTAGACATTATCCAGTATTTATAGTTTTGCAGAAAAACCCCCGAGATTTCATGCATTAATAACATCATAACCGTGCATCGGATTAAAATGTTTTATATATGTAAAATGCTCAGAAAATTGTGTAGATTAATAATATGCCACTTTCATCTATGTTAAAAATGTTTAACCTGCTGTTTATTTAAATTTGCTAATATGCCATGCTAAAATGATTTATTTCATAACTAAATAACCGTAGCTCCGAATTTAACAAACTTTATATGTAAATGGGGTGGAAAAATGCCTAGTTTAACATGGTGCACTTTGTTTTGCTGTTTAACAACATTAAAATTGTGTTTAGGGCAGAACAGTACCGAATCCATAATTTGCATATGGGGATTTTTCGGAATTGTTGTTTTGTTGTTCCGGCCTCATTTAAACTTGCCTAGATAGGTAGTTTTCATATGCTTCACCCCTTGCCATGTTTAATAACATTTAATATTGTTGGGTACATAACCGAGAGCGAACTAAATAATTGATGTGGTGTTTCGTCAATATGCAACTCGTTGCATATTGAGCTCCACTTAACTTGTAGTATTGCTTGATGCACTTTGCCATGCCATGCCTCATTAAACCGGACATGCATCATACTTGATTGTGCATCATGCCATGATTATGCTTGTGTATTTACCATGTTGTTTGTTTCTTTCCGGTGTTGCTTCTTAGTTCCGGTAATGTTGCGATTGTGAGGATTCGTTTGACTACGTCCGCTTGTCTTCTTCATGGACTCGTTCTCCTTCCTTGCGGGATTTCAGGCAAGATGACCGCTACCTTGGATCTCACTACTATCATTGCTATGCTAGTTGCTTCGTTCTATCGCTTTGCTGCGCTACCTATCATATGTTTGTCGAGCCATCCCATGTTGCCATGAACCTCTAACCTTTGACACCTTTCCTATGCAAACCGTTGTTTGGCTATGTTACCGCTTTGCTTAGCCCCTCTTATAGCGTTGTTAGTTGCAGGTGAAGTTGAAGATTTCTCCATGGTGGACAGGATTTTGGTTGGGATATCACAATATCTCTTATATTATTATTAATGCATCTATATACTTGGTAAAGGGTGGAAGGCTCGGCCTTATGCCTGGTGTTTTGATCCACTCTTGCTGCCCTAGTTTCCGTCATACCGGTGTTATGTTCCCGGATTTTGCGTTCCTTACGCGGTCGGGTGATTTATGGGACCCCCTTGATAGTTCGCTTTGAATAAAACTCCTCCAGCAAGGCCCTACATTGACTTTTACCATTTGCCTCACCACCACCTACTTTTCCCTTGGGAGTAATTAACCCAAGGGTCATCTTTATTACAGCCCCCCCGGGCCAGTGCTTGTGTAAGTGTTGGTCCGAACTAGAGCCCTTTGCAGCGCCCCCTCAGGGAAACTTGAGGTCTGGTTTTAGTTGTACGGATTGCTCATCCGGTGTTGCCCTGAGAACGAGATATGTGCAGCTCCTATCGGGATTGTCGGCGCATCGGGCGGCTTTGCTGGTCTTGTTTTACCATTGTCGAAATGTCTTGTAAACCGGGATTCCGAGTCTGATCGGGTCTTCCTGGGAGAAGGTCTATTCCTTCATTGATCGCGAGAGCTTGTCATGGGCTAAGTTGGGACACCCCTGCAGGGTATAATCTTTCGAAAGCCGTGCCTGCGGTTATAGGCAGATGGGAATTTGTTAATGTCCGGTTGTAGATAACTTGACACCAGATCCGAATTAAAACGCATCAACCGCGTGTGTAGCCGTGATGGTCTCTTCTCGGCGGAGTCCGGGAAGTGAACACGGTTTCTGTGTTATGTTTGACGTAAGTAGGAGTTCAGGATCACTTCTTGATCATTGCTAGTTTCACGACCGTTCCCTTTGCTCTCTTCTCGCTCTTATTTGCGTATGTTAGCCACCATATATGCTTAGTCGCTGCTGCAGCCTCACCACTTTACCCCTTCCTTTCCCATTAAGCTTTGCTAGTCTTGATACCCATGGTAATGGGATTGCTGAGTCCTCGTGGCTCACAGATTACTACAACAACAGTTGCAGGTACAGGTTATGCGATGATCATGACGCGAGAGCGATGCTTGCTTGCGTTGAGTTCTTCTTCTGCTTCTTCGATCAGGGGATAGGTTCCAGGTCGGCAGCCTGGGCTAGCAGGGTGGATGTCGTTTGAGTTTCTGTTTGTGATTCATCCGTAGTCGGATGATGCTCTTATGTATTGTAATGTTGTATTCGTGTGGCATTGTATGCCTTATGTATGTATCCCCATCTATTATGTAATGTTGATGTAATGATATCCACCTTGCAAAAGCGTTTCAATATGCGAGTCTATCCTTGGTGGGACTTCGAGTTCCTTTTGGATAGGGTCGCATATTGGGCGTGACATTGTCTTCATAAACATTGTGTGTGTCATCATAATCAGAATCATAGTTCATGACTTCATCAGCTCGGTCATCGAGATCGAATATCTTTTCATGACCCTCTCCGGTATTGTTCAGATATTGGGAGCCATCATCTGCTTCATTCAGATCATCTAGCCTGCCAGGGCTGCGTATGATGGCAAACAATTCCTCTTCTCTCTCTCTGCCGGTATTCTCCGCCATAGCTTTTACTTAACAAATATAGAAGAAATATAAAACAATTTAGTATTAAAATTACAATGCATGGATGCAATCAATAAGGAGAAATTGAATCATATAGTACATAATATATGCATCGTCTTGATTAATATATAATCTCGAATACATCATAGTCTCGAATAATATATATAATCTCGAATACATCATCTCGAATATTATATATCGAATACATCACTTGCTAGGTAACTAATAAAGATCGAGTACTACAGAAGAATCTAGGGCGCCACTAGCGGTTCCTGGAGCGCGGGCGGTGGACACCCAAAGAGAAGGAACCATCACAGGATCATATCTCCGGTCATCTGCCCAAAGAACCTGCCAAGTAGTGGAGAACCTGAAGTCGTCCATAGCAGCCATGTAGCGATGGACATGCTCGTCTTCCTCCCTGACACGGCGACGCACCACCTCCGGCGGGGCTGGCTGCCTCTGCACCGAATGTGGCCCATGCGAACGCCACCAAAGGAGATCAGGGTCGACGACGGGACCCGAGGCCGGGTTCCTCCCCAAGCGGCGCACCCCTCCAGGTAGCACCTCCCAGTGCCAGCCCGACGGAGCCCAGTCCCGGACATGGGTCCTCTGAAGCATGACGTAGTCGCGAACGGGTCAAAGGAGAGGATGCGGGCCGGGCATATCGTCGAGAACAAATACTATATGCCCGCAAAAAGTAACATTTTTTAAATGATTGGATTGTGATAACTAAAATTCTATATGCAAATTCTAACAATTTGACATTAATCTAATCCATCTAACTAAAACTAATTCTAAAATTTCTAACATTTCTAACTATATAACTAACATTTCTATAACATTTGTAATATTTCTATAACTAAAAAACAGAAAATTTGCTAACATTTCTATAAAAATGTCTATAACTAAAAAACAGGAAAATTTTATAACATTTCTATATATATAACTAACATTTCTAACATTTCTATAACTAAAAAATAGAAAAATTTCTAACATTTCTATAGATATTTCTATAACTAAAAAACAGAAAATTTTCTATAAGTAAAATTAATAACAAAAAAACTAGTGTGTGTGTGTGTGTGTGTGTGTGTGTGTGTGTGTGGACATGGCGAGGCGATGGGATGGGGCGGCGACGACGGGGCGACGGGACGGGGCGGCAACGACGGGGCGGGGCGCAGCGATGGGGACGACGACGGGGACGGGGACGGCCGGGGACGACCGGGGTAGCGACAGCGACGGGGCGGCGACGAGGGGCGGGGACGTCCGATGCAGCGACAACGAAGGAGACGGCGACGGGGGTAGCGACGAGGGGCGGCGGCGACTGTGCAGAGGGGAAAGAAGCAGAGGGAGAGATGAGAAATGAATTTTTTTGAAGCAGTTTCTTTTATACAACACCGCTTTAGTACCGGTTGGAGCCACCAACCGGTACTAAAGGTATGTTTTGGCCAGGCCAAGCGGCGGGAAGCGCCCCCCCCCTTTAGTAACGGGTGGTGGCACCAACCGGTACTAAAGACCCCCTCTAGTACCGGTTGGAGCCACGACCCGGTACTAAAGGTGTGTGCTGGCGCAGGTTCGTGCGGCAAGTTTAGTCCCACCTCGCTAGCCGAGGGGCGTCCGCACTGGTTTATAAGCCCCAGTGCGGTAGCTCTCCCGAGCTCCTCTCCAAAGCAGGCCTACTGGGCTTACCTGTTCTGTGCTGTCCTGTGGGCCTACTGGGCCGTTGCGGGCATGCATCCTGGCCCAACAAAATGTTGTGTTTCTAGTCGTATGCAGGCCGCTCAGGCCCATTAGACGGGGTTTTTTATTTTCTTAAATTTTTTTTGCTTTAATTTTTTTTGCTTTATTTATTTTTGTTTTATTTATTTTTGAGTTGTTTTTTGTTGTATATAGAGTTTCTTTGTGAATATTTTTGCTTTAGGTTAGTGCCGGTAGTTTTCAAATTTTGAATAGTTTAAATTTTGAATTATTTAAAATTTGTGTGAATCACTAGTTTGTGAATAACTTAACTTTGAAAATAGATTTTTCAGTGATTCTTTTTTCTTATGTTTAATATTATTAGTGTGTTTTATCATTATAGAGTTTCTTATTTTTAACTTAACTTTAAAATTTGTTTGCACATAAAATTTCTTCGTTTTTCAAATGCCAAAACACATAACTACCCTAACTATTACAAAGATTCCCTCCTGGGTGTGAGACACAGAAGAAAGTGATGATAGTGAAGCCGATCACATCCCAGATCTTTGGGTGTGAAACTTTTTCTTCGCGTGTGTCCCTTTGCACCGTAGCCATGGAAAATCTTCATCATTTAACTGGATGCTCAGGTCAATATTCACTGTGAATTGAGCAATTTCATCAAACTTTTCATAATCTTCTGACATGTCTCTCTTGTCATCCACTCCCACGATGTTTCTTTTGCCTGAAAGAACTATGTGGCGCTTTGGCTCGTCGTATGATCCATTTGCTTCCTTATCTTTTATTTTTCTCGGCCCAGTAGACATGTCTTTTACATAAAAAACCCACGCCACATCATTGGCTAGGATGAATGGTTCGTCTGCATACGCAAGATTGTTGAGATCCAGTGTTGTCATTCCATACTCCGGGTCTTCCGTTACCCCGGTTATGAACATATTTCTTCAAGACTCCCATGAACCTCTCAAAGGGGAACATATTGTGTAGAAATACATGACCCAAAACGTTAATCTCTTCGCAAAGGTGAACTAGGATGTGCGTCATGGTGTTGAAGAAGGATGGTGGGAACACCAACTCGAAACTAACAAGACATTGCGCGAAATCATTCTGTAACCTTGGTATGATTTCTGGATCGATTACCTTCTGAGAGATTGCATTGAGGAATGCACATAGATTCACAATGGCTAATCAAAAGTTTTTCGGTAGAAGCCCCCTCAATGGAACCGGAAGCAGTTGCGTCATAATCACGTGGCAGTCATGAGACTTTAGGTTCTGAAACTTTTTCTCTGCCATATTTATTATTCCCTTATATTCGACGAGAAGCCAGACTGTACCTTCATGCTGAGCAGGCATTCAAAGATTTCCTTCTCTTCTTTGGTAAGAGCGCAACTGTCCTGACCCTGATGTATGCCGTCTTTTCCGTGCATACATTGCTGGTCCTCCCATGCCTCTGGTGTATCTTTTATCTTCCCATACACACCAAAGAAGCCAAGCAGGGTCACACAAAGATTCTTCGTCACGTGCATCACATCGATTGCGGAGCGGACCTCTAGGTCTTTCCAATATGGCAGGTCCCAAAATATAGATTTCTTCTTCCACATGGGTGCGCGTCCGTCAGCGTCCTTCGGAACAGGTGGTCCGCCAGGACCCTTTTCAAAGATTACCTTCAAATCCTTGACCATATCATGTACATCAGCACCAGTACGGTGGCGAGGCTTCATCCGGTGATCCGCCTCACCTTTGAAATGCTTGCCTTTCTTTCTTACGGGATGCCTACTTGGAAGAAATCGATGATGTCCCAGGTACAAATTGTTCCTACAACTCTCCAAATATATACTGTAGGTATCATCCAAACAATGTGTGCATCCGCGGTATCCCTTGTTTGAATGTCCTGGAAGGTTACTGAGAGCAGGCCAATAATTGATGGTCACGAACAGCAACGCCTTTAGGTCAAATTCTTCCTATCCGTGCTCATCCCATGCACGTAGACCTGTTCCATTCCACAGATGTAAAAGTTCTTCAACTAATGGCCTTAGGTACACATCAATGTCGTTGCCGGGTTTCTTAGGGCCTTGGATGAGCACTAACATCATAATGAACTTCCGCTTCATGCACAACCAAGGAGGAAGGTTACACAAACATAGAGTCACAGGCCACATGCTATGGTTGCTGCTCTGCTCCCCAAAAGGATTAATGCCATCTGCGCTTAGACCAAACCATACGTTCCTTGGGTCACCTGCAAACTCCTCCCTGTACTTTCTCTCGATTTTTCTCCACTACGAACCGTCAGCGGATACTCTCAACTTTCTGTCTTTTTATGGTCTTCTCTGTGCCACCGCATCGCCTTCGCATGATCTTTGTTTTGGAAAAAACGTTTCAACCGTGGTATTATAGGAGCATACCACATCACCTTGGCAAGAATCTTCTTCCTGGGGCGCTCGCCCTCGACATCATCAGGGTCATCCCGACTGATCTTATAACGCAATGCACCGCATACCGGGCAAGCGTTCAAATCCTCGTACTCACCACGGTAGAGGATGCAGTCATTAGGGCATGCATGTATCTTCTGCACCTCTAACCCTAGAGGGCAGACAGCCTTCTTTGCTTCATACATACTCTCGGGCAATTCGTTGTCCTTTGGAAGCATATTCTTTATCATTACCAGCAACTTTCCAAATCCCTTGTCAGATACACCATTCTCTGCCTTCCATTGCAGCAATTCCAGTGTGGTGCCCAACTTTTTTTTGTCAGCTTCGCAATTCGGGTACAACAATTTCTTGTGATCCTCTAACATGTGCTACAACTTATTCCTCTCCAAATCACTTGCGCAGTTTCTCTTTGCATCGGCAATTGCCCGACCTAGATCATCAGCGGGCTCGTCTGATGCCTCTTCTTCAGCTTCTTCCCGCATTGCCGGCTTAGCTTCTTCCCCCATTGTTGTATCATCGTATTCAGGGAACCCATGGCCAGGATAGATGTCGTCGTCCTCTTCTTCTTCATTGTCTTCCATCATAACCCCTCTTTCTCCGTGCTTGGTCCAAACATTATAGTGGTGCATGAAACCAGACTCAAATAGGTGGACATGAATGGTTCTTGACGTAGAGTAATTGTGACCATTCTTACAGCCAGCACATGGACAAGGCATAAAACCATCCGCCTTCTTGTTTGCCTCAGCGGCAAGTAGAAAAGTATGCACACCATTAATGAACTCGGGAGAGCATCGGTCATCATACATCCATTGTCGGCTCATCTTCATTACACAACACCGACAAGACCAAATTAATACAAATTCATACATAAAGTTCATATACAACACTTAATTAAATGCAACATACAAATAACTCTCTAGCTAAAGAATTTAAATGCAACAACAAATGCGATCAAGATCACAACTAAGGGAACAATTGATCCAACGGTATAATGATACCAAGCCACACTATCAATGGCATATTTTCTAATCTTTCTAATCTTCAACCATATTTTCTCCATCTTGGTCTTGTGATCATCGACGACATCGGCAACATGCAACTCCAATTCCATCTTCTCCCCCTCAATTCTTTCCCATTTTTCTTTCAAATACTCGTTTTCTCTTTCAACTAAATTTAACCTCTCGACAATAGGGTCGGTTGGAATTTCCGGTTCACATACCTCCTAGATAAAAATATCTGTGTCAACTTGATGGGCATAATTTGTCATAAACACAAAATGCAACAACTAGTTTTAAAAGAGAATATACCACATCTGAATCATAACAAGGACGAGGGCCGACGGGGACGGATATCAAAACCATGGCACTATGTATAACAAACAACTTACGGGTAAGATAATTATACGAGTAACTATATATCCAAATCACACAAACATCAATTTGGTAATGTAAAACATTCATGAACAAGATCCTCACCACAAGGTGGTGCCGGCAACGGGATGGTGCGGGCGATCGACGGTGGTTACGATGGAGATTTAGAAGGCACTAAGTAAACCACACCTACATATGCAAACTAAGTGTTATTTTTGACCTCAAATTGCATATAAATCAAATACTAGCACATATAATTCCTCCCAAATTACTAAACTCACAAATTAATCACTATACAAAGCATTGCAAGAGCTAATCTAGCAATGAGAGATGAAAGGACAAAGTTGCTAACCTTTGTGATCATTTGAATGGATGGGGGCCTTCAAATCTTGACAAATTTTGGGCAAAATTTGTGATGACCTCGAGGAAGAGAGGGGAAGAACAGAGGAAGTGAGGGGAAATGGGAAGAACAGAGCGAGCTCGGGTGGATGAGGGGTTTATGTACGACGACCTTTAATACCGGTTCGTGCCACGAACCGGTACTACATGTGCTGGAGGGCCCCCAGACTAACAGCATCCTGCCACCACTCTCTTTAGTACCGGTTCGTGGCACAAACCGGTGCTAAAGGTTCGCCATGAACCGGCACTAATGAGAGCAGCTGGCTAGCCATTGGAACCGGCACTAATGGAAACATTAGTGCCGGCTCAAAATCAAACTGGCACTAGTGTGTCTCAGATTTGACCCTTTTTCTACTAGTGTCACCATGCGTGAGTTGCCCGCAATCATGCCGCTATAGAGTGGTCCCTCCACATTGAAGCCAGTACAGAGCAGATGCGACATCTCACTACCTTCGCCCTTGAAGTGACGCGCCGACCGAGGGCGGTGCTCGCGACGCATCCTCGGTGTCCGCCCCTGTTCAATGCTAGAGAAAGGTTACTAGACAGGACGTGACGGGTATCTACCATGCTCGTTCAATGCCACGTCCATTAGTATGCCACCATTATGTAGTCTCGCTGTCCGAGAAACCCACTCTAGTGGTGTGCATTGATGCACCCCATGCCTGGCCTCACCGGAATCCACTATTTAAAGGCATCCACACTGCGCTAACTCCACGCCACAACACAAGCCACTCCACATCTTCCTCCCTTGCACCGCATCCGCTATGACTGCAGACCGTGAAGCTCCTTGGAAGAGCCATTCAACGGAGATGAAGCACGAGGTGGTCGCCCTTGCGGCCGCCTAGCAGATCCGCCATACTAGGCGGATCGATGTCGGCTTGCCGGTCAGCTTACCCGAGGTCTCCGATGGCGAGGACGACCCCATGATGGAGACGGGCTCCGGCAGCACCGCACGGGCGCCCGCACCTGTGCACGCTGGTTTCATCGTGGAGCAGGCGTAACCGCACTACAACGCCGCCATGCTGGAGGTGCAGCCTGTGCTGGCGCCTATGTTGGCATTTCAGCAACATAGGAGGAACAATGGTACAACATGTTCCTCCTGGAGCAGCACCGACTGGCGGAGGGCCTGATCGACGGTGAGTGCATGAGCGAGGAGGCCATGGCCGCGATGAACCCCAACTTCTTTGCGGAGTAGCATGCAATTTGCGAGGCCATCTGCACTCAAACCGATGCTTGCTAGGAAGCGGCCGCCGTGGAGGCCCAACTCCAGGCGATCTCGGAGGAGAATAACACCAGTTGTGCCTCCTTCGCACGGCCAACGAACTATCCAATGCCCGATGGGACAATGACACTGGGGGCGCCACCATTTCCATCGTGTACCTCATGTCCACCGGCGACGGACATGACACAAACTTCTCTGAGGATGCGTAGGGAATGGGAGGCGGCCGGGCCTGGTGTCCCATGTGGGCCGGTCCATCTCCCATGTTCTACTCTTCCTCGCCGGAGACACACCTTCACTTCAGAATCATATTGCCCGTGCTCATGGAGTCGATGGATGCAGGAGGTGTCCTAGGAAGGGAAAAAACAAGGGGTTTGATGCCGGTGGCCGCTGTAGTATTTTTTTTGTTCTGAATGTTCGAAATGTAATAAAAATCTGCCGTGTTTGCATGAATGTTATCCGTTTATGTAAATTATATCTGAACTTGGATGAAATCAGGTCATGTTTGCACTAATTTCGTCCGGTTAGTTTGGATGGTAGTTGAAATGTATGCGGGCATCGTTGGATGGCCGCCTTCCACATCCGTGTCTGCGGACTGGTCCCCCATGTTAGCAGACGGACGCAGGAGTAAATTTGCGGGTTGCCGTTGGAGATTCCTTCGGGAGTTTAGCATAAGCTATCAGATTCCCTTAATCATTAGCGCATTTTTTTTACTTTTGTCTCTCAAAACATTGCCTCCAAAGGAGTGCTTTCTCAGCAAAAGTAGGAATACATTCAGTTCCCATCCTCTGCCGCCACCGGAACCTGTGCCCTCCGACCGTCGCCCTGTTGACAGAGAAATTGGACCCCCCCAACTGCCCCCACAACTTCGGTGACCCTAGTAGGCGCCGGAGTCACGTCGGCCGCGAGAAATTTTATAAAATTGGGCACCAGCCGTTTTAGCTGGTTCCATGGTCAAGGGGACTGTATTCGCACTTGGATTTATCTTGTCAGGACCCCGACTCAATGCCACATCGATCTAGCATGTAACACATCATATCACTTTGCGGCCTCATGCACGGTATTCCCACGGGTGCCACCTTACCTGGCCCGGGACCGTTTGCGCCTTTTGGCTCACGTATATGATAGTGTCGCTAGCATCCATATGACAAAGAACCCGGGCTGACATGGCTAGTCGTGAAACCAAAGTGGCACTAACTTACAGGGACAGGCATACATGACCCAGCAACGAACGTGTCGGTCATCAGCGAGTGAATCCAGGCTGTAGCACTGGGCTAGCAGGACTCCGGTGAACCGGGCTGTAGCGGGCTAACAGGACTCCGGTATTCATCGCGTGACATTTCCCCGAAGGGACAGACACAGGAATGAAGAAGGACACATGCCGGCCAGCCTAAGTGTTCCGGAGCAGTAACAAGCTACCATGGCTCAGTGGAAACACCAGGAGACATTTCCCGGTAAGAGAGGCTACTAAGGATAAACAACTAGATAGTCAGATCCCACACATACCAAGCATTTCAATAACATACACACAATATGCTCGGTATGTGCAAATACAACATGGCATCACAACATGACTCTACAACTCAAGTATTTATTTCAATAGGCTCCGAGGAGCGAGAAATTACAAACATGGGTCTCATGACCCAACAATCAGAGCATACAAGTCAAAGCACAAGCGGAAGCTATCATGTCTGAGTACAGACATCTATAAATGAAAAAGGCTGAAAGCCTGACTATCTACCAGATCCTGCCGAGGGCACAAGATCGTAGCTGAGGTAACAAGCTAAACGTCGAAGTCCACGCAGAACTACTAGTGAGACTGAAGTCTCTCTGCAAAAACATAAAATAGGCAAACATGAGTACAAATGTACCCAGCAAGACTTACATCACATCTATCTACATATGCATCATTATCAACAAAGGGGGTGGTGGAGTTTAACTGTAGCAAGCCAGCTTTGACTCAGTGGCTAACCTGAACTACGACTGCAAGTAACTCTTTTGAGGTGGCGCACACGAGTCCACATATTCACCATATCAATACACCACTATGGATCCGCTCCCGTCTCCCTACGAGAACTCCATCCATAGCACTCACGCTTATCTTGCGTATTTTAGAGTATCCACTTTCACTTGTCTATGAACTGTACAAGGGGTCCAAGTTTCCATATCTGAGGAATCCGGCTATTCGAATAGATAATGATAACCCTGCAGGGGTGTACTTCTTCACACATGCTTTCGCCACTTATCGCACTGTACACGTCATGTACCTCGGCAACCTTCAAGCAGAAGCCGGGCGAGGGAGTCGGCCACGACCTGACTAACTAAACAAGTCTCTCGTCCAGGTTTATCGCCTATTCGGGTTCCATCCGCAAGGAGATCCGGCCGGGGTGTCGCTCACGGCCCAAACGATGTGAGCAGGGTTCCCAAGCCCACCATCCGGGTGCCACTTGGTACACCGTGCCACTGTGCCTAGTCTGTCCCAAGCCCACCTGTACCGGGTGCCACTTGGTAGACTACTAACACTACCTACAAACACCAGAAACTAGTTGCAACTCCTGGACAGAGATCAAGTTGATTAATAAGTCGAGAGAGCTTGCAGCGCCCGGAGCCCAATGTGTGGTAGTAACTGATCATGGATCACAAACACAGAACTCAGTTCCTGAGGACGGCTGCAATGAGACAACCCACCATGTACTCCTACATGGCCTCTCACCGCTACCTTTACCAAATCATGTTCACACACTTAGCTCACACACAGTAGGACATGTTCACACGCCTCTGATTCATCCCCGATGAATCAGACCTGACTCAACTTTAAGCAGTAGCAGGCATGACAAACAAGCATGAATGAGTAGGCACATCAGGGCTCAAACAACTCCTACTCATGCTAGTGGGTTTCATCTATTTACTGTGGCAATGACAGGTCATGCAAAGGATAAAGGGGTTCAGCTACCGCAGCAAGTAACAAATATATCGTTGTTGTCCTAATGCAGTAAAAGAGAGCAGGAGTGAGAGAGTGGGATTTTATCGGAATGAACAAGGGGGTTTTGCTTGCCTGGCACTTCTGAAGATAACATTGAGTCTTCATCAGTGTCAACGATCACATCATCGGTACGGCGTCTACCGAGGGGGAACAACACCGGCAAACATAGAAGAAACACGATCAATGCAATGCACAATATGATGCATGCTATGACATGGCAATATGAATGTGTTTTGGACTAATGCACCTAGCTATGATTTAAATGAAGTTGGTTTGAATACATGATTCAAATTCCAACTCCATATATGATTATTTAAATGCCCTTTATTTGTTTTGTCCAAAACAGAGGACAAACATTGTTTAAACATGCATGAAAATGGTACAGATGGATTCCTTGAATTTTTCTGATAATTTTTCATATATAAATTATTTAATTTGGAGTTACGGTTGAATTTCTATGAATTTTAGAAGTTTTAGGCATTTTCGGAAATTATTAAATCATTTAAGATTTATTTAAATCCAGAAAAGGGGTTTATTGCGTCAGCATGACCTCATAGTGACGTCAGCAGGTCAACGGGCGCCGTCCAGGTCAAACTGACCTGTGGGCCCTGCGTGTCAGTGTCTGGACTAACTAACCTAATTAAAATTAACCCTAACTAACTTGGTTAGCCGGGCGGGGCCCGCATGTCAGTGAGTCAGTGGCTTAATTAAAATTAGTTATTAACTTAACTAAAAGTTAGCAGGGGACGGGCCCACACGTCAGTGACCCAGGGGGGTCAAATCCCTGGTCAACCGGGGCTAATCCACCGGCGTCTAGCCGCCGGCAACGACCAGACGTGGCGGTGGCTCGCCGGAGTTGCGCCAGAGACGACGGATCGACGCGCCAAGGGCACCAGGAGGTAGCCCGTGCCCGTGCGCATCTAGGGGGACCAACGGGAGGTGCGGGGGTGGCCGGAGCTGCCGGCGGCGAGCTCTTTTGCGGCTGCCGGAGTTCGGCTATCGACGGAAACCATGCCACAGAGCACGGGAGGAGCAACAGTTGAGTGATTTGAGCTCCTTCGGATGCACTGAGCGTGTTGGCGGGCTCATAAGCAAGCGGCGACGGCTGTGGCCGCGACGGCGCCATGGCCGGCGGGCGAGGGATTCTCGGGCAAGGTGGTGGGGCTAGCTAGAGTGCGCAAACAGGAAAAGGATGAGAAGGGGGAGATGCGGTAGCTCACAGGGAGGCCGGAGAGCGGTTCAGCGGGCTCGGGGACGCGTCGGAGACGGCGAATCGGCGCGCGGCATCCGGCGGCCGTGGACGGGGAAGAAGGGTCGCGGCGTCGTCTTGGGGTCCTCCGGCCTTGCGTGGGTCGGCGGAGAGGTGCTCGGGTTCTAGGCGGAGCTCGTGGGCTGGTCAGAGAAGCGAGGGGGAGGCGGTGGCCACGGTGGTTGCGAGCGACGTCGGCGGCGGCTCTCGGTCATGGT
>NC_041389.1:562773574-562781418 GCF_002162155.2 Triticum dicoccoides
GTCCAGAGAGCGAGGGAGAAGTGAGAGGGGGTCGGGGAGGCGCGTGGCATCACCGGGGCATCGAGGAGGAGCCAGGCAGGCTGGGAGGGAGGAGGTGGCCGGGGCGCGTGGCCTGCGCGCGCCACCGAGCAGCTTCGGGGTGAGGGGGAGGAAGACGACAGGGGGAGAAGCGGCGGTGGGCTGGGCCGCTGGAGGAGCTGGGCCAGGCAGGTAAGTCAGGTAAGTGGCTGGGCTTCTTTTTTTTTTAAATTTCTGTTCTGTTTTGTTTTTCAATTTATTTTGCCACGGTTTTGAATTTAAAAATAATTCAAACAATGCCAAAAGCTCCTCTGAATATTTTTATTTTGCTAGATGGACTTTTCCAAAAGCTCATAAAATATTTCAGGGATATTTGAAATTATATTCTAATTATATGAATATAATTCAAATTCAAATAGCTAATGAATTAAATTCAAAGTCCCAAAAATAAATCCTTAAAAATGTTCAATATTTTGGTTGGGACCAGAACCCTTGCCAAAAATTATCAAACATTTAAGAAGAGCATTTTGGAACAATGAATGAGATTTTTAGGGTTTTTGCCCTTCTTTTATTTAGGGTTTTGAGGCTTCCAATTTCCCTCAGTTCAAGTTTCAAAAATTTAACCATGATGCAAACACCAGGCAGCACCAGAAGCTAGGGATGTGACAACTCAACCCCACTAAACAAGAATCTCGTCTCGAGATTCAAGCGTAGGGTAAGATGAAGGGGGAACGCAAACTAGCACAATCTTCACGATCCAGGTTGCACTTCAATTGAACGTTGATTCGTTCACCATCATTGTCTCGAAGTCTTGCCTTGAGAACTCCAACTATCATGACAACGAGAGGAAAGGAAAGACCCTAAAATAATTATTCTTCCCGAAGGTCGAACAACTCCGGATTAATCCACGGTATGAGACATAGCAACATCTCTCGAGATGAGAGACGAAGCACACATCCATAGGAATGGAGTGAAGCAGATGACAAAGGTTCACTAGGTAGACAACAATTCCAGACTTAAGAATGTGGTGATCGGTTGTCAACGTAGCGAGGAGTTGAATTGCCATGATACCATAACGATGCACCTTAGGGAAGGTGACTCGTAGAAATATCCCCTTAAGTGGCAAAAAGAATTACCTTTGATTCAAGGATCATTGAAACTCTTTATACCAGCTTAAGGCAAATCATAATCGATCATTTAGAGGGGTTCGGTAGAATGGCATACTCGAACTTGGATGATGTGGATTACCTTGTTGAAGACAACGTAATGGATGAATTTGCTTACCACCGGAAATGGAAGAGACCCATGGTAGAATGGCACATTGGTGGTGCAAGCTGGGAACAGAATGCAAATGCTGGGAATGATTCTGGTAACTGGGGAAGAACCCAGCAATAGAGAGTGAATTCACTGTTTGAAAAGGTCATAGCATTGCCGAGGAAACTGAGAGCACTATACAGTTAATGTCGACGATCAAACCTAGCACTTGCGCGTGCTCTCAAGAACTTGAGCATTTCCATAATCATCAAGATTTTACCAATATCCGTGTCAAGGATCCTGGCAACACAACTTACTACCATGATGAATACCGGTGGAAGATGCAGATGCAAAGGAAGATAACACTTTCTCAGATTTCACCCTTGGCGGGGCCAAGGAAATAAAATCTGGATGATCGACCGAGAGACATTTAGCACTCCGCCTCTAATGTTCTCCTTGATGTGCTAGTGTATCCCATCCCATGGTTTGATATCTAGAACATCAAGTAAAAGGTCGGACTCTGGAACACAAAAATCATAAGGCACAACTAGGGAGTAAATCCTACGAAATCCCTATGGGGAGGTGGCCAACTTCTTCAGTCAAGATACTACAATAATAGGTCTTCCGGTTGGGTGTGTTGGCCACGACATCCACCTTACCGGTTATCGAGGGACCAATATTATAGTTCTTTCATAAGTCCGGATTAGCTCTTATGAAGATACTCCTTCTCCTTGAACAAATCAGTCAGTGGCTTGGTGTGCTAGGATACACATATGGAATGAAGATGATCAGTCTATCAAACCACAGAATACTTCGCACGTGCATAACTGACTTGGGATGGTTCCAGAGGAGGTAAAAACATGCTTTCTCGAATTCACGGCGGCAACTTACATCAAATGCACGTGAATCAAAGGAAGTCACTTCTTTCATCCAAACATATACTTCATGAACGGGGCATGAAGAAAATGCCTATAAAAGTTTCCAACACTAGGTTGATGTTCAACATGAATCATGGGGGAGACAAAATGCTGCTGATGGGCTCAACAACAACTCGTCGGAATTTCCATATCACTGGACTTCCACCATCATGTGAACACGGTGATAGTATTGGTCAGACCAAAAGATGTAATGGTATATGCTCGAGGGATCAACCACGAGTAAGACAACATTACGAACATCGTTGGTTCTGATTTGATTTGATGATAGCCCATACTCAAATCAAAGTTTTTATAAGATAATAGGTCCAACAACTGATCACAGGGACCAATCGATGAAGATATCCTCTTTCTTCAACATACACACATACACGGAAAGATATCCCTTAACATGAACTAAGTCAGACAAGCTTTTGTCTTCCAACTCTCCAAGTTGCTGTTTAGCTTAACCAACTAGCTCAGGTATCCAACACCGATTCTTGGAGAGAGGGTGGTTCACAAGAAACCAACTTGATCACGAGCTCAACATAACAGTCAGGGGACAACCTGGTAATACTTCCGAGAAGATATTCGGAAAATCATGAACCACCGGTATGTTACTAAGCTCGAGAACAATCTCGCTTTTGAGGCAAGACGATATGATCAAATGAGTGAGGACTTGACAAGATCCTAACTCATCAATCGAAGGGTGCACCGAAATAAGGACTAGGTAGCACGATCAGTCTTAGAAGGATGATTCAAAAACCAACACGCTAAGAATGAAATTATTGTCCTTTAACTACCAAGCAACGGAGTTGCTAGGAGTATTGATTTCGCACATCACGGTACACTTGTCGGCATTCCGGTTACAATGACACGGGAACCGAGGAATGAACAATGATGGCAAGAAGTATTACTGTGTCAAGAATTCATAAGAGGTGGTGCAATTCTCATGACAATCCTGACATAAAGAGGGTAACACTTCAAGGTAGAACAGAACAAAAGCTGGATTGGCATTTTGATCTGCGGAATACAACTACCTTGACCCAATCCTAGATATGGATGAGGTACTGGAGTTCATTTCTCCTAGTCATTCTGGGATAGAATGGCTTGACGAACCACAGGAGTAGTGGCAACGATGAACACGGATGCATATCTACTACTGAATATCAATTGATATACAAGGGCCAGAAACAACTAAAGAGGGACAACTCAAAGGAACATACGATTTTCTGAGTTGTGGATGCATGGTTTAACATGTCGAACAAAGTTCAACATATTTCTTCCGGATAACCCATGCAGAAAGGTAGAACTGGCAGAGCCACAATATATAATGGAGAACTCATCAAGAGCACCCTGGTTGTGATCGTTCAGTTCAACGAGGAACTTCTGCCATAAGTAGTTCATGGTATTTGGAAGAAGAAGATACCACGGACTTCGAGGATTATCGCAAAGGTTACTAATAACCTAAGGGAGCTAGCAATCACTATCAACATGAAGTAAGTAGAGTGAATCTCGGGTTCAAAACCCAGGAATAGAATACCTACTACTAAGTAGCATCACGGGATGCTTCCGAGAATAAAGGCCAGAATCATCACACTGGGAACACAAATCATGGCTAAATTACTAGATGATTCCCTAAGACAACTAGGGTCACAATAACAACTCCCACATAAATGTCGAGGCAGTAGAGTACCTCAACTCAACAATTTGTGTGATTAACCTGGCCTAAAAAGACATTGAAACCAGAGGAAAAGGATTTGCAAATGCATCAGACTCTTTGGAAACCTGGGATGACTCGGACAGCGTAACGGCTATAAATTCTCAGAAAAGACTTGAGACATTCACAAAAATGGTGGCATAACCACCCAGAAGCACAGTATCAAGGTTTCGAGATCAATAGTTAACGTACGGAAGTAGTAGAAACTGAACTCAAGCTTAAATCCAACAATCTTATAAGTCTACGGATTAGTAACATGTGATCCTGATAGAAAGAAGAGAAAGCCTAGTTTCTTAACCTCGTAGGAAAAATAAGACGACTCAGATCAGAAGGGCATAAGGTATAAGGAGTAAAAAGAGCCTTACGTTCCATCCCACAATCAATTCCCTTATATAACTAAAGAATTTCTAGACTCAACTTCGACCAGTTTGGCTTGGTAATCCTACAGGTAGTCAAGCTCTGATACCAACGCTGTCAGGACCCCGACTCAATGCCACATCGATCTAGCATGTAACACATCATATCACTTTGCGGCCTCACGCACGGTATTCCCACGGGTGCCACCTTACCTGGCCCGGGACCGTTTGCGCCTTTTGGCTCACGTATATGATAGTGTCGCTAGCATCCATATGACAAAGAACCCGGGCTGACATGGCTAGTCGTGAACCCGAAGTGGCACTAACTTACAGGGACAGGCATACATGACCCAGCAACGAACGTGTCGGTCATCAGCGAGTGAATCCAGGCTGTAGCACTGGGCTAGCAGGACTCTGGTGAACCGGGCTGTAGCGGGCTAACAGGATTCCGGTATTCATCGCGTGACATTTCCCCGAAGGGACAGACACAGGAACGAAGAAGGACACATGCCGGCCAGCCTAAGTGTTCCGGAGCAGTAGCAAGCTACCATGGCTCAGTGGAAACACCAGGAGACATTTCCCGGTAAGAGAGGCTACTAAGGATAAACAACTAGATAGTCAGATCCCACATATACCAAGCATTTCAATAACATACACACAATATGCTCGATATGTGCAAATACAACATGGCATCACAACATGACTCTACAACTCAAGTATTTATTTCAATAGGCTCCGAGGAGCGAGAAATTACAAACATGGGTCTCATGACCCAACAATCAGAGCATACAAGTCAAAGCACAAGCGGAAGCTATCATGTCCGAGTACAGACATCTATAAATGAAAAAGGCTGAAAGCCTGACTATCTACCAGATCCTGCCGAGGGCACAAGATCGTAGCTGAGGTAACAAGCTAAACGTCGAAGTCCACGCAGAACTACTAGTGAGACTGAAGTCTCTCTGCAAAAACATAAAATAGGCAAACGTGAGTACAAATGTACCCAGCAAGACTTACATCAGATCTATCTACATATGCATCATTATCAACAAAGGGGGTGGTGGAGTTTAACTGCAGCAAGCCAGCTTTGACTCGGTGGCTAACCTGAACTACGACTGCAAGTAACTCTTTTGAGGTGGCGCACACGAGTCCACATATTCACCATATCAATACACCACTATGGATCCGCTCCCGTCTCCCTACGAGAACTCCATCCATAGCACTCACGCTTATCTTGCGTATTTTAGAGTATCCACTTTCACTTGTCTATGAACTGTACAAGGGGTCCAAGTTTCCATATCCGAGGAATCCGGCTATTCGAATAGATAATGATAACCCTGCAGGGGTGTACTTCTTCACACACGCTTTCGCCACTTATCGCCCTGTACACGTCATGTACCTCGGCAACCTTCAAGCGGAAGCCGGGTGAGGGAGTTGGCCACGACCTGACTAACCAAACAAGTCTCTCGTCCAGGTTTATCGCCTACTCGGGTTCCATCCGCAAGGAGATCCGGCCGGGGTGTCGCTCACGGCCCAAACGATGTGAGCAGGGTTCCCAAGCCCACCATCCGGGTGCCACTTGGTACACCGTGCCACTGTGCCTAGTCTGTCCCAAGCCCACCTGTACCGGGTGCCACTTGGTAGACTACTAACACTACCTACAAACACCAGAAACTAGTTGCAACTCCTGGACAGAGATCAAGTTGATTAATAAGTCGAGAGAGCTTGGAGCGCCCGGAGCCCAATGTGTGGTAGTAACTGATCATGGATCACAAACACAGAACTCAGTTCCTGAGGACGGCTGCAATGAGACAACCCACCATGTACTCCTACATGGCCTCTCACCGCTATCTTTACCAAATCGTGTTCACACACTTAGCTCACACACAGTAGGACATGTTCACACGCCTCTGATTCATCCCCGATGAATCAGACCTGACTCAACTTTAAGCAGTAGCAGGCATGACAAACAAGCATGAATGAGTAGGCACATCAGGGCTCAAACAACTCCTACTCATGCTAGTGGGTTTCATCTATTTACTGTGGCAATGACAGGTCATGCAAAGGATAAAGGGGTTCAGCTACCGCAGCAAGTAACAAATATATCGTTGTTGTCCTAATGTAGTAAAAGAGAGCAGGAGTGAGAGAGTGGGATTTTATCGGAATGAACAAGGGGGTTTTGCTTGCCTGGCACTTCTGAAGATAACATTGAGTCTTCATCAGTGTCAACGATCACATCATCGGTACGGCGTCTACCGAGGGGGAACAACACCGGCAAACACAGAAGAAACACGATCAATGCAATGCACAATATGATGCATGCTATGACATGGCAATATGAATGTGTTTTGGGCTAATGCACCTCGCTATGATTTAAATGAAGTTGGTTTGAATACATGATTCAAATTCCAACTCCATATATGATTATTTAAATGCCCTTTATTTGTTTTGTCCAAAACAGAGGACAAACATTGTTTAAACATGCATGAAAATGGTACAGATGGATTCCTTGAATTTTTTTGATAATTTTTCATATATAAATTATTTAATTTGGAGTTACGGTTGAATTTCTATGAATTTTAGAAGTTTTAGGCATTTTCGGAAATTATTAAATCATTTAAGATTTATTTAAATCCAGAAAAGGGGTTTACTGCATCAGCATGACCTCATAGTGACGTCAGCAGGTCAACGGGCGCCGTCCAGGTCAAACTGACCTGTGGGCCCTGCGTGTCAGTGTCTGGAGTAACTAAGCTAATTAAAATTAACCCTAACTAACTTGGTTAGCCGGGCGGGGCCCGCATGTCAGTGAGTCAGTGGCTTAATTAAAATTAGTTATTAACTTAACCAAAAGTTAGCAGGGGACGGGCCCACACGTCAGTGACCCAGGGGGGTCAAATCCCTGGTCAACCGGGGCTAATCCACCGGCGTCTAGCCGCCGGCAACGACCAGACGCGGCGGTGGCTCGCCGGAGTTGCGCCAGAGACGACGGATCGACACGCCAAGGGCACCAGGAGGTAGCCCGTGCCCGTGCGCATCTAGGGGGACCAACGGGAGGTGCGGGGGTGGCCGGAGCTGCCAGCGGCGAGCTCTTTTGCGGCTGCCGGAGTTCGGCTATCGACGGAAACCATGCCACAGAGCACGGGAGGAGCAACAGTTGAGTGATTTGAGCTCCTTCGGATGCACTGAGCGTGTTGGCGGGCTCATAAGCAAGCGGCGACGGCTGTGGCCGCGACGGCGCCATGGCCGGCGGGCGAGGGATTCTCGGGCAAGGTGGTGGGGCTAGCTAGAGTGCGCAAACAGGAAAAGGATGAGAAGGGGGAGATGCGGTAGCTCACAGGGAGGCCGGAGAGCGGTTCAGCGGGCTCGGGGACGCGTCGGAGACGGCGAATCGGCGCGCGGCATCCGGCGGCCGTGGACGGGGAAGAAGGGTCGCGTCGTCGTCTTGGGGTCCTCTGGCCTTGCGTGGGTCGGCGGAGAGGTGCTCGGGTTCTAGGCGGAGCTCGTGGGCTGGTCAGAGAAGCGAGGGGGAGGCGGTGGCCACGGTGGTTGCGAGCGACGTCGGCGGCGGCTCTCGGTCATGGGGGG
>NC_041389.1:562781483-562812821 GCF_002162155.2 Triticum dicoccoides
AGGGGGAGGGAGGTCCAGAGAGCGAGGGAGAAGTGAGAGGGGGTCGGGGAGGCGCGTGGCGTCACCGGGGCGTCGAGGAGGAGCCAGGCAGGCTGGGAGGGAGGAGGTGGCCGGGGCGCGTGGCCTGCGCGCGCCACCGAGCAGCTTCGGGGTGAGGGGGAGGAAGACGACAGGGGGAGAAGCGGCGGTGGGCTGGGCCGCTGGAGGAGCTGGGCCAGGCAGGTAAGTCAGGTAAGTGGCTGGGCTTCTCTCTTTTTTTTTTAAATTTATGTTCTGTTTTGTTTTTCAATTTATTTTGCCACGGTTTTGAATTTAAAAATAATTCAAACAATGCCAAAAGCTCCTCTGAATATTTTTATTTTGCTAGATGGACTTTTCCAAAAGCTCATAAAATATTTCAGGGATATTTGAAATTATATTCTAATTATATGAATATAATTCAAATTCAAATAGCTAATGAATTAAATTCAAAGTCCCAAAAATAAATCCTTAAAAATGTTCAATATTTTGGTTGGGACCAGAACCCTTGCCAAAAATTATCAAACATTTAAGAAGAGCATTTTGGAACAATGAATGAGATTTTTAGGGTTTTTGCCCTTCTTTTATTTAGGGTTTTGAGGCTTCCAATTTCCCTCAGTTCAAGTTTCAAAAATTTAACCATGATGCAAACACCAGGCAGCACCAGAAGCTAGGGTTGTGACATATCTGCCCAACGGAAACAAAATCCTCAAAGAAACGCTGATTGGCGTAGTGCAAGAAGTGTCGGAAATAAAGCGTCTTTTGTCTGGTAGATCTCAGGGTAACAGTCCTCATGAAAGAAAGCATGATCAAGTAAGATGTTCTCATACACTGATTTTATATGCTATTATACTTTGTGCAAAATTATTTACATGGACTAACTTTTGTAAATCACTCAATGTTTTGTAGGATGATGGTCGACAGTATTATATAGAAGCATGAGGAGGCACTGTAATCGCCTATGAAGAATGATATTCATTTGAACAATGATGATCACAATCGATTGAAGATTAATTAATATTGTCTTTTGTAGTTGTCTCACTTTCAGTTATGACGAGTGCCTAAGGTGTGCTTTTGACTCAAATTTCCTAAATGGTGTTTTAGTGCTGTAATAGTATCTTCACATTTTTGTTAATTTACCTGATTTTTATTGATAAAGGAGGCTATAATCCTTTCATTATTCACACTTTTGTTTCTAAATTAATGTGGATTTTAATACTCGATGTATATATAAAGTGGTTGTTAGCGATTCTACAGGTGGTCATTGAAGGATAACAAAATGATGAAGAGAATGATCATTACTAATATAAAGTGGTCTGTAATGATACTTCGATCAACTACAAAAAAGTGGTTGTGAATAGTACAATTTCGGCCGTTATTGCTTCAAGATTGACAATGACAAACCATGATGTCGTGACAAGAATAACGACCGGCAAATTTATACAATCATTATTACTTTAAACAATGGATTTTTTAACTGCGGCAAAGAACCATCAGATTATTGTCGTTATTGATCTTTAGCGACGACAATCTAACTTCTAACAACCCCATACGTCGTCGTCAAAAACGGGTTTTCTTGTAGTGGCTTGTGATCCGGATGATTCCGTATGCAAACTACACGTGTGTAGCGAAGATACACTGGTTTACCCCGAGTACACAAACACGTACGGGAGAGCTACCTATTACAGTACAGGCTTAGCAACACCGAAACACCCACCCGACACAACACGGGGGCACAACGACTGATGGTCACAGCCTCAAAGGACCGTGTTGGCCCTGTGTTATTTTCCTTGCTTGATCTGAGTTTGTTACACGCTGGTTACATGTGCATAAATGGCAGCTATACTAGCTAACCACAAGTGCAACTCAGTGATTGATTCTTTCCCAATACGGACTTCCATGCATGGTTACTTGCAAGAAATTGGAGATGCCACAAATGACAAATGCAGTCTGTGCACTAATTGCAGTACTATGTAGTTGTGACCTGTTGGTGTTTCAACCATCTTCAGACGTATATTTTGGATGGGCTGCAATGCGAATATAACTATATACCAAAAAACTAACCAGCCTACTGCAATATAGCCAGAACAATCGTACACATGTCTTTCTAACGCTTCCCAAGCCCAGATTGTTAGGTGACATTCTCCACCTCTGCAATGCAAGCAGGCATCACGTTTGGCACCATGCCATGCAAGGAACAACATTGAAGAGCGGGGAGGAGGCAAGACATTGAAGCAAATTTCATAAGAGATGTTGGTGTTGATGGACCTCTATATATGCGAGGTTTCTCACTCTTTCTTTTTTGTGTCGAATTGTACATCAAGTCCTACGGACCATACCTAATAAAAGTGGTTGTGGTTTTGGCACACCCAAAGGAATTTATGGAGATGGCATAGCCAGCTAAGAAGTGTGAAGAATGGTCAGAGAAAAAGCAAGTAATGGTGTCTGACAACAATTAATCTTCAGAACATGCATAATGCTTCTCAAGCTCATCGCATGTCTTCTTATGTATGACCTAAACTGTGAAGAAATCACTTCTCCCATGATTTACAGAGAGTTTCAGGATCGAGAAGTGCATAAGGCAGAAATCATTTTAATTTTGGTATTAAGTTTCTCCCATGTTCCTATGTTTGCGGGCGTCTGAGGAGTTTTAGGGATTATTAAGGCAGGGGAAACCACTGAAGCTGAACTTGAGGACAGAAAGCTAAGAGTGGAGGATGCAAAGAATGGAGCTTTTGCAGCCTTTAGCCAAGGCATCACACCAGGTGGTGGTCTAACATATGTTGAGCAATGAAAGCATATTCCCAGTATCATGGATGTCGTGGATTACCAGGAGGAGAAGATTGGTGTACATATTGTGGGGAATGTAGGTTATCCATTGCAATTATCCCTATATTGTGGTGTGAATACTGTGGGTATGGGAGGTTATCCGTGCAATTATTCTTATATCTTATCTGCAGTATTATTGCTCCATCATTGTATTCACCGCTGATTGTTTATAAAATGACCACTTTTCGCATGTAAACATTCTATACCTAAAATATATAATTTGCTATTCAGTTATGGTGTCGGACGAGCGTAAAGAAGCATATGTTCGAAGTGCTCAGTTATTAGAGCATTCATAGCAGTTTTACCTACGCAAATTTCATGTTTTAATTGCATATCCTCCTAACTCTGAAATTTGTGAAATGATGTTCCACGCACTCCTTGTTCTAGCTATGATGAATAGCTTGCAATGCTGGTGTAGATGGTTCAGCTGTGGTAGAGAAGATTCTTGAAAGCAAGTGGCGAGTGGGGCACAATGCGATGACTGACAAGTTCGAAGACCTTGTTGAGGCTGGCGTGGTTGATCCGTGCCAGGTTGTAAGATGCGTTCTCTAGAACTCGGCTTCTATTGCAGGGCTAATTCTAATGACCCAAGCAATGATGTTTGATAAGATAAAGAAGAAAAAGTCACCCATTCCTGAAATTCCAGGCCTCCCGCCGTTGCAGATAAATCAAGGAACGTTCGATAAATGTGAAGATTGTTTCACTCTAAGCTAAAAACAGAGTCGTCGGTAAAGGACAGCTCTTCTGATGATTGCCTACAGCGGTGAATGGGTGCAGGAGGTTAGCCTGAAGGGGGTGGGGTTGGGGGTGGGTACCATTGATATCAACTATAAGTAGGCTTGGCTCTGTTTTATTTTTAGTACTGTTATAGGTGCATTATTTTCATTATCTCTCTCTGTAGTGGTGTTAGATGTTAGGTGCAGATTCCCCCCTATAGAAAATATGTTACGTGCAGTATTTTCGTATATGCACAATAGTTTTGTAGCATGTAACATAGTATGATTACACTGGCAGAACTGTCATGTTGATTTCCAAATGTCTAAGAAGCTAACTCTTGTCCCTTACTTTTGATATGCTCATCATGTGTGGCCCTTTGTTTGATACATAATGAAAGTGGTAAACTCAAACCCGCTGCCCCGTGTTTATAAGCAAGAGTATATTGTAAAATGTTTGGTTGGTAGGGGCAGTTGGTCAAGGACTTGTAACCCATTGATTTCAACTCTATCATGTCCCCTGTACCACGATGTAGTGGTGTCATGTGCAGATGCTTTTCATATATGCAGAAATTTGTAACAAGTACATGATAAATGACATTTTATATTGATTTCTTTATGCTTAAGAAGCTAATTTTGCTTTTACTTTCTAATATGTTTCATGGCTGTGTGTTCCTCTTGGTTGATACCTAGCAAATGTGAACTAAACGAACACTACACGTGTACTATTTTGTGTTTTGGCGTTGATGTCAAATGGTAGTGTAATTTCCGTGTGGAACGGTCTTTCAAACGGTAGCGCAAGCTGATAACTTCTTACTTATAGAAAAATAGGAACAAGTTAAATTTAAGGCCACAAGCTACTAATGTAGCACATCATCTGATAACGATTGAAGAACACAAAGTACCGAAGATGTACCGCTCTTGTGGAAATTTCATAGAAGGAAGTGTGAATTGCTTGTTCCTACTTCTGATCAATCTGATAACACCGTGATGCTAGGTGGTTGCACAGTTTAAGCTACTCTTGACCAGCTTCATGGTGTATCTGAGCAGGAAGCACAAGCCCCATTCATCGTGTAGATTAGTTCGCTGCCCCACACATTCCAATTCCCTCGACCTCCCAGTCCCACACGTGCTCAAACATGATGCTACAGTAACAAACAATTGAACGTCCAGTGTATGAAATGCCGGGTTGATCCTATTGTTTATAGTGAACTCAGACAAGTAACTGCATCAAGGTAAGTTGGAAAGCTAATCCGTTCAAAGAAGGGTGATGTGTGTTGATGTCCCAATAGTATGTGTCGACGGAAAAACAGGAAGATTTATAAAGGCCCTCCTCTTCGGACAGGTCCATGTGCTAATATCTGAGGATACGGGTCACCCTGACAAGAAAAACAAATGCTGAGTAGTGCTACTTAGGTAGTGGATACTGATAGCGCTGTTAGAAAGTTGGTGAGCTGTGTCTCTAGAAACCATATCCATGTTAGTCACAATGGGAGCCTAAAGTTTTGAACCATACAAGAAGTTGAATCATAACCATGCATTGGACTCATTACTATACTGGGACATGAAACCAATATTCCAACTGAAAAAAGAGTTGAATAATCTCATCTTTGTCATGAAATGACATAATTTGGTGCATGGTCATTTAATGAGATTTGTTTTTGTAAAAACTACTCCGCTTCCATGATACTATATGAAAACCTTGTTCCTGAGTGACAATTTTAGTTTGCTAAGATGTTTGTGGTGAAATGTGGTCGAGTTCGAGAGGACTTGTTGGACAAAATTGTTCCCCATTCTGTTGTTGCTCCAAAGATAACGTATCATGTGTATTATAATTAAAAACTGTTCAACAACATAAAATGTGTGTATTACTATTAACACACGTATAATAATAAATGGAAAATTTTAATTTTGTCCTCACACCAAAATAAATTGTAATGACATCCGAAGATTACGAAAACCTCTTAGAGGCAAAGATATTTCAATGTTCTTTGAAAAGTGCGCTAACACCCACAAGATATGTAAAAATGAAGAAAACAAGGGCAAGTAAAAACACTTTCATCCGAGATATGGCGGAGACATAAAAACATGTATCCTCATACCATTTGGTAAAAAATAGAAGTTACTGAAATCAAATCGCTGTGAATAAATTCACACCAGCGAAAAGTACATATTATCTCAAAATGTATGCAGCATGAGCTGATATTGTTAGAGCATCTCTAGTAGATGCCTCAAAAGTATCATTTGAGGATAAAACTTTGGCTTTAGGGTATCTCCAACGAGGACTCTCAAACCACCCGCATATGTTCGGACCGCGCGGTTCGGACCGCAGAAGTCATCGAACGCGGCCCTGTATCATTCCACAGGTCGGTCCGGACACACTTTCTCCCGCAAACCAGAGACAAACGTGGGGGGTTTTGCGGGCGTCCGGACAACAACTACACCCTCTTCTGACCATCCTGGCCCATTCAAACCCCCTCCTCCCTCACCTGTGCGCGTTCCCACCATGTGCGAGCTGCCCACTTTCATTCCGCCGTAGAGTGGTCGCTCCACATTGAAGCCGACACAGAGCAGATGCGGCATCTCACTACCTTCGCCATTGAAGCGACACGCCGAGCGAGGGCACCGCCTGCGATGTATCCTTGGTGTCTACACCTGTTCAATGCTGGAGAAAGGTTACTGGACAAGATGTGACCGATATCTACCATGCCCGTTCAATGCCACGTCCGTCAGTATGCGGCTATTAAGTAGGCTCGCTGGTCGAGAAACCCACTCCAGCGCTCCACATTGACACACCCGGATGCCTACCGGAATCCTCTATTTAAAGGCGTCCACACTATGCTAACTCCATGCCACAACGCAAGCAACCCCACATCTTCCTCAGTTGCACCGCATTCGCTATGACTGCAGGCGGTGAAGCTCCGTGGAAGAGCCTTTCAACAAAGATGAAGCACAAGGTGGCCGCCCTTGCGGCCGCCTGGTAAAGCCGCCATACCAGGCAGATCGATGTCGGCTTGCCGGTCAGCTTGCCCGAGGTCTCTGATGACAAGGACGACCGCACGATGGAGACGTGCTCCAATGACACCGCACGGGTGCCCCCGCTAGTGCACGCTGCCTTCACCATGGAGCAGGCGCAACCGCACTATAACACCACCATGGTGGAGGTGCAGCCCGCGTCGGCGCCTATGTTGGCATTCCAGCAACGCTGGAGGAAAAAGGTACAAAATGTCCTCCTGGAGCAGCATCGATTGGCGGAGAGCCGGATCGACGGCGAGCGCGTGAGCGAGGAGGCCATGACCGCGGCGAACCCCAACTTTGTCACGGAGCAGCATGCGATTTGCGAGTCCGTCTGGACTCAAACCGCCGCTTGCTAGGAAGCGGCCGGAGGCGCAACTCCAGGCAATCATGAATGAGAATAACGCCAGTTGTGCCTCCTTCGCGCTGCCAACAAACTATCCAATCACCTGATTGGACAATGACACGGGGGTCTCCACCATTTCCATCACGGGCCTCATGTCCACCGACGACGAACATGGCACAAACTTCTCGGAGGATGAGTAGGCAACAGGAGGTGGCAGGGCCTGGTGTCCCATATGGCCCAGTCCATTTCCCATGTTCTACTCTTCCTCGCGGGAGACACAACTTCACTTCAGGGTCTTATCGCCGGTGCTCATGGAGTCGATGGATGTAGGAGGCAGTCGTAGGAAGGGGAAAAACAAGGCGTTTGACGCCGGTGGCAGCCGTAGAATTTTTTTGTTCTAAATGTTCGAAATGTAATAAAAATCTGCCATGTTTGCATGAATGTCGTCTGTTTATGTAAATTATATCTGAACTTGGATGAAATCCGGTCATGTTTGCACGAATTTCGTCCCGTTAGTTCGTATGGTAGTTGAAATGTATGCCGGCAGCATTGGATGGCTGCCTTCCACATCCATGTCCGCGGACTGGTCCCCCTTGCCAGCAGACAGACACGGGAGGAAATTTGCGGGTCGCTTTTGGACAGACAAGTAACTGCGTCAAGGTAAGCTGGGAAGCTAATCTGTTCGAAGAAGGGTGATGTGTGCTGATGTCCCAATAGTATGTGTCAACGGAAAAACAGCGAGATTTATAAAGGCCCTCCTCTTCGGACAGGTCCATGTGCTAATATCTGAGGATACGGATCACCCTGACAATAAAGTCAAATGTTGAGTAGTGCTACTTATGTAGTGCAAACTGATAGCGCTGTTAGAAAGTTGGTGAGCTGACCATATCCATGTTAGTCGCAATGGGATCCTACAGTTTTGAACCATACAAAAAGTTGCATCATAACCATATATTGGATTCATTACTATACCGGGACATGAATCCAAAATTCCAACTAAAAAAAAGTTGAATCATCTCATCTTTGTCATGAAATGACATAATTTGCTGCATGATCATTTAATGAGATTTGTTTTTGTAAAAACTACTCCACTTCCATGATACTATATGAAAACCTTGTTCCTGAGTGAAAATTTTAGTTTGCTAAGATGTTTGTGGTGAAATGTGGTCGAGTTCGAGAGGACTTGTTTGACAAAATTGTTCCCCATTCTGTTGTTGCTCCCAAGATAAGGTATCATGTGTATTATACTTAAAAACTATTCAACAACATAAAATGTGTGTATTAGTATTAACACACATATAATAGTAAATGGAAAATTTTAATTTTGTCCTCAGACCAAAATATATTGTAATGACATCCGAATATTAGGGAAATCTCTTAGAGGCAAAGAAATTTCAATGTTCTTTGTGAAGTGCGCTAACACCCACAAGATTTGTAAAAATGAAGAAAACGAGGGCAAGTAAAAAAACTTTCATCCGAGATATGGCGGAGACATAAAAACATGTATCCTCATACCGGTTGGTAAAAAAAATAGAAGTTACTGAAATCAAATCGTAGTGAAGAAATTCACACCTGCGGAAAGTACATAGTATCTCAAAATGTATGCAGCATCAGTTGATATTGTTAGAGCATTTCTAGTAGATGCCTCAAAAGTCACATTTGAGGATAAAACTTTTGCTTTAGGGCATCTCCAACGAGGACTCTCAAACCGCCCACATATGTCCGGACCGCGCGGTCCGGACCGTAGAAGTCATCCAACTCGGCCCTGTATCATTTTCGCAGGGTGGTCCGGACGCACTTTCTCCCGCAAACCAGAGACAAACGCGGGGGGCTTTGCGGGCGTCCGGACAACAACTACACCCTCTTCTGACCACCCTGGCCCATGCAAACCCCCTCCTCCCTCACCTGCGCACGTTCCCACCATGTGCGAGCTGCCCGCATTCATGCCGCTGTAGAGTGGGCGCACCACATTGAAGCCGATACAGAGCAGATGCGACATCTCACTACCTTTGCCATTGAAACGACGCGCCGCACGAGGGCAGCACCCGCGCTGCATCCCCGATGTCTGCGCCTGTCCAATGCTGGAGAAAGGTTACTGGACAAGACATGATAGATATCTACCATGCCCGTATGCTACGTCCGTTAGTATGCGGCCATTAAGTAGGCTCGCTGGCGAGAAACCCACTCCAGCGCTGTGCATTGACACAGCCGGACGCCTACCGGAATCCTCTATTTAAGCGCGTCCACACTACGCTAACTCCACGCCACAATGCAAGTCACCCCATATCTTCCTCCCTTGCACCGCATCCGCTATGACAGCAGGCGGTGAAGCTCCGTGGAAGAGCCTTTCAACGGAGATGAAGCACGAGGTGGTCGCCCTTGCAGCCGCCTGGTAGAGCCGCCATACCAGGCGGATCGATGTCGGCTTGCCTGTCAGCTTGCCCGAGGTCTCCGATGACGAGGACGACCCCACGAGGAGACTGGCTCCGACGACACCGCACGGGTGCCCGCGCTGGTGCACGTTGGCTTCACCGTGGAGCAGGCGCAGCCGCAGTACAACGCCGCCATGGTGGAGGTGCAGCCTGCATCGGTGCCTATGTTGTGGTTTCAGCAACGCAGGAGGAAAAATGGTACAACATGTTCCTCCTGGAGTAGCACCGATTGGCGGAGGGCCGGATCGACGGTGAGCGCGTGAGCGAGGAGGCCATGATCGCAGCGAACCCCAACTTTGTCGCGGAGCAGCATGCGATTTGCAAGGCCGTCCACACTCAAACCGCCGCTTGCTAGGAAGCGGCCGGAGGCGCAACTCCAGGCAATCTTGGAGGAGAATAATGCCAGTTGTGCCTCCTTCGCGCTGCCAACAAACTATCCAATGACCCGATTGGACAATGACACAGGGGGCTCCACCATTTCCATCGTGGGCCTCATGTCCACTTGCAACGAACATGGCGCAGACTTCTCAGATGATGAGTAGGGAACGGGAGGCGGCAGGGCCTTGTGTCCCATGTGGCCCGATCCATCTCCCATGTTCTACTCTTCCTTGCCGGAGACACAACTTCACTTCAGGGTCTTATTGCCGGTGCTCATGGAGTCGATGGATGCAGGAGGCGGTCCTAGGAAGGGAAAAAACAAGGGGTTTGACGCCGGTGGCAGCCGTAGTCTTTTTTTGTTCTAAATGTTCGAAATGTAATAAAAATCTGCCGTGTTTGCATGAATGTCGTCTGTTTATGTAAATTATATCTGAACATGGATGAAATTCGGTCATGTTTGCACGAATTTCGTCCGGTTAGTTCGGATGGTAGTTGAAATGTATGCGTGCAGCATTGGATGGCTGCCTTCCACATCCGTGTCCATGGACTGGTCCCCCCTGTCAGCAGACGGACGCGGGAGGAAATTTGCGGGTCGCTGTTGGAGATGCCCTTGGGGAATTAAGCGTAAGCTATCAGAACCCCTAAATCATTAGTGCATTTTTTTACTTTTGTCTCTCAAAACATTGCCTCATTCCCCTAATGGTCCAAAGGAGTGCACTCTCAGCAGAAGTAGGAATACATTGGGTTCCCATCCTCCGCCTCCGCTGGAACCTGCACCATCCAGCCGTCCCCCTGTTAACGGAGAAATTGGACCCCCTCCCCAAACTGCCCATGCACCTTCGACGATCCAAGCAGGCACCGGAATCACGTCGGTCACGAGGAATTTTTTAAAATTTGGCACCAGCCGTTTCAGCTGGTTCCATGGTCAAGGGAACTTTATTCACACTTGGAATTATCTGCGTAACGGAAACAAAATACTCGAAGAAACGCTGAATGGCATGGAGCAAGAAGTGTCGAAAATAAAGCATCTTATGTCTGGTAGATCTCTGGGTAATAGTCCTCATGAAAACAAGCATGATCAGATAAGATGTTCTCATACACTGATTTTATACGCTATTATACTTTGTGCCAAATTATTTACATGGACTAACTTTTATAAATCACTCAATGTTTTGTAGGCTAATGGTCGACATTATTATATAGAAGCATGATGAGCCACTGTAATTGCCTATGAAGAATGGTATTCATCCGAACAATGATGATCTCCATCGATTGAAGATTATTTAATATTGCCGTTTGTAGCTGTCTCTTTCAATTATGATGAGTGCCTAGCTAAGGTTGTGCTTTTGACTCAAATTTCCTAAGCGGTGTTTTTGTTCTGTAATAGTATGTTCACATTTTTTTTAATTTACCTTATTTTTATTGATAAAGGAGGCTATAATCCTTTCATTATTCACATTCTTTTGTTTCTAAATTAATGTGGATTTCAATACTTGTTGTATATATAAAGTGGTTGTTAGCGATTCTACAGGTGGTCATTGAAGGATAACAAAATGGTAAAGAGAATGATCATTACTAATATAAAGTGGTCTGTAACGATACTTCAATCAACTATGGACAAATTATTAGTGACGAAAAAGTGGTCATGAATAGTACAATTGTGGCCGTTATTGCCTCAATTTTGACAACGACAAACCATCGCGTCGTGACACCAGCAAATGTATGCAATCATTATTAGTTTAAACAATGGAGTCTTTAACAGCGGCAAAGAACCATCAGATTATGGTTGTTATTGATCTTTAGTGACAACAATCTAACTTCTAACAAACCCATAAATCATCGTCAAAAACGGGTTTTCTTGTAGTGGCCTGTGACCCGGACGATTGCATATGCAAACTACATGTGTGTAGGGAAGATACGTTGGTTTTGCCCCAGAACACAAACACGTACGGGAGAGCTACCTATTACCGTACATGCATAGCTACACCGAAACACCCACCCGACACAACACGGGGGCACAACAATTGATGGTCACAGCCTCAAAGGACCGTGTCGGCCCTGTGTTATTTTCCTTGCCTCATCAGTCTGGTACACGCTGGTTATAAGTGCATAAATGGCAGCTATACGAGCTAACTACAAGTGCAACTAAGTGATTGATTCTTTCTCAATCCGGATTTCCACTCATGGTTATTTCCAACAAATTGGAGATGCAACAAATGACAAATGCAGTCTATACACTAATTGCAGTACTATTTAGTTGTGACCTGTTGGTGTTTCAACCCTCTACAGGCGTATATTTTGGATGGGTTGCAGTGCGAATATAACTATATACCGAAAAACTAGCCAGGCTATCACTACTAGGGAAAAGCCTAGCAGTAGCACTGGTTTTTGGCCTATCAGTAGCACGGGTAAGCGCGCTACTGATACGGCGCTACAGCTAAAGCTTAGCAGTAGTGCCTACTGGCACTCACTACTGCTATATCTACTTAGTAGTAGCGCTTTCCAAACAACCGCTACTGCTAATTACTAGTAGCGCTTTCGAAAACAACCGCTATTACTGTTATTCCGTATTCTATTTCTTTTGAATTTTAGGTCGTATTCATACACCTTTATACAATTTTCATGCAGTAGCAATTTAGAGATTGTTTTTACATTATAATGAGTTATTAAATCACTAGGTAAAAGAACCATGGATTAGTTTCAAGTGCATGGATGCAATGTAACCAATGGTCACTTTGGATCCATCCATTTGATATTAATCCGCGGTTCTTTCACCCAATGACATAATAACTTATCATCATCATCATCATCATCATCATCATCATCATCATCATCATCATATCATTAACAACTTATCATCATAATATATCATTGTCATATAACTCCTCATAATCATGATTTTCGTCCATGAGACATCATATAACAAGTTGGTCACCAGTTGTAATAACAACTCCTCCTCATAATCATCATATTACTCATAATCACCACTCCTACTCAGCATCACCATTAAGTCTAAGACATTGTAGCACATAATAAAAGCTTCTCATCATCATCATAGTCATATATAATCAACACTAACTAATTGTTCTTAATACTTAGGACCTACTCGTCTCTCCTAGCTAAAATACCATAAAATAGATAAACCGGTCCTTCACCATAATGGAGAATGGACATAAACCTATCTCCAACTTATGGCTTGCGCACATTCATTTTGTCTCCGATTATTTGCGTGTGTGCATTCATCACTTTGCTCCATTTTTTGAGTTTGAGCCTTCCATCATTTGAAGAAATCGAGTATGCAGTATGGTAAGCCTTCGAAGGAGTTGGTCGTAAGCTAACCATATGCATATCACCTTCGATAAATAGCATGTCAGGCACAACCAGCTTCGGCAGCCTCTGTTCAAAAATGTAATAGTAACATATATAGTTAGCAATGTAGATTACATAAGAATAATGTATTCAATGAAGTTACCATCATTAACTAAATCTTACCAAGTTTTTGGCAATGAAGTTACCATCAAGCCATTTATGGACTAGTGGCACGTATCTTGTATAATTTGGGCTGATAGAGTGAATGGTTTTGAAGGTCTCAACATCTTTTATGAATGAGCCAAGATAATCTTTCTCCTCACAATTAAGCTTGGAGTCATAGCTGCAGTATGTGCTGTCTACTACCTTCTGAGTATTTCTTGAAGATAAGAAATAAGTTGACAATTATAAATAAATACGTTTAGTACGGACGAACACCAAAATTTTTTAAATTAACAACATAAATTACTGAACTTAACAAATTAATTTGACAAACTCACATCTAGACGAAACTGGAGGCATATCCGCATCCACCCAGATGTCGATATTATCATCATCATCACAATCTTCGGGACGAATATCAAATCTTATTCGCATTCCCTCCTCAAATCCATATGCCTTGCAGAGGTTCTCAATTAGAGCAACCGAAATGGGAGCGATCAACCGCATTGCATATCTTAACCAGAAACTCATAACCATGTTTAGTTCTTAAGTGAGCCATCCTCGTCTCCACGTTCTCAAAGTCATCTAAACCAAAACCAAGCTTCTCCAATACATATGGTCTAGCATGGTACGTGATGTACTAATCGAATTGAAAAAGTTTCATAAATTACACGTTGAACAAAAGAAGCACAAGTGATGATATTAACTACGATGAAATGATTGTCGTTGCGTATTGTACAAACATCAAAGGTCTCTTCCAGCTTCACGATGAAAAACCTATCATTTTGCAGGTGAGGAAACCTGTCGCACACACCCCGGTCATCGTAGCAGTACCCACACTCTGGGATCCCATCGTCATCAGACATCTCCTTTGTCCAAAATTCAAAGATTATAACTTGATGGCAAAACCGAAAAAATCCGGCATGACCTTTTCTAAAATAGGACATATCGAGCGCCTAAAATTTGCTGGAACGGAAATTAATCAACACTCCGGCAAAACATAGGCCACTTATCGATGGTCATTGCATTTCAATTGTTGAAAATATGAACAAAAACATTTGAAAATATCTTATATATAATCCTAACACTAAATAAACTAGTTTTATTAACTACTTACTAAATAAACTAGTTTTATTAACTACTTACTAAATAAACTAATTCTATTAAACACTTACTATACATAAACTAGTTCTATTAAGCATTTACTAAATAAACTAGTTCTATTAAGAAGTTAATATAAATAAACTAGTTATATTAATCACTTACGAAATAAACTATTTCTATTAAACACTTGCTAAAAATTCTACTACCCTAGTTCTAACCTAAATTTTCTTACTTCTATTTTATTCAAAACACCTAAAATAGTCAAAAAAATATATTCTATTAAAAAACTTACAGTCTATGATGTCTACATTCTAAAATCTATATTTAAATTACCTACAATTTTCAAGAACAGAGACAAGGGAGGGTGGGAGGAGAGAGGAGGGGGAGCGGCCCACTAGTAGAAAAAGCCCCATTCATCCCGGTTCCTGAGGGCCATTTGTCTCGGTTGCTGAACCAGGACTAAAGGGTCGGTAATAAAGCCCTATACCTTTAGTCCCGGTTCGCCCAGGAACCGGGATAGATGGGGCTCCATGTGGCCGCTGTCGCTTGCCTAGGCAGGAGGACCATTTGTCCCGGTTGGTGCCACCAACCGGGACTAAAAGGCTTCCACGCGTCAACAGTTCAGGCGTTGGGGTTTTTGAATTTTTTTCTGAAAGGGGGAGGGGTGGGGGTTTTGGGGGTTTTGTAGGGTTAATTTAGGGGTTTCATATATTGTGTTAGCTAGCTAATAGAGAGAAGTGTCATCTCTTATCTCCGTGCTTAGTCGACGCTACGTACTATATGTATAGTGAGGTCTCGACACCCTAGCTAGCTAGTAAGCAAATGAAGGAAACCATTAAATACAGAAGATCGTTATGAACATATACAGAGAGAAGTGATCGACCTCTCCTTCCCCGAGAGATTGGTCGAACAACAAGTTTTCGTACATCTTACCGACGCTACTGGCTATATATATATATATATATATATATATATATATATATATATATATATATATATATATATATATATATATATATATTCTCCAGCTTTATTGATAACGTGTTCAAGAAAGAATCCAACCAATTCCTCTTGAATTGCTCGCATGCGATTTTGTAGTAGGAGTTCATTCCGCATCTGCCACATCTAATTTGAATAAAGGGGTCAATACATATATATGAATTAAACTCAACGGAAATGATGGTAATAAAATAAACTTGTGAATATTTTTGCTTACGCACTTCATATTGTATTTTAGAGTAGCCCTGCATATTCTTGGCCGCCGCGTTGTAGATGAACTCGCAGACATAGTATCCACAATAATTATTCTCTGCTTCCTGCCACAAGCACTTTACGAGAAATAGAGGTCAATCAAACTGATAATGAAGCATTATAAATGACATTGATGAAGGTAGCTAGAATCAATGGGAGATGGCGGAACTAGCTAGCTAGTAGTACTTACTTTCGGATATTTCATATGATCGTAGCAAGTTGTCCTCGGTTTCTTTGGCATGAAATGTAACCGTATATTCATCTATGAGATTTGTGTTAATGAACCCAATATCATACATTTCAGCTTTTCTGCATTCGACGATCTTCAATCTGCATAATATAGTGAGGATAATTATATATACATGCAATGAAAGAGCTGAGCTATATATAGAGACTGAATGACAGAAGTAGTACTTACAGACAATAGCAAGTGACAGTTAATTTATCGAGGGCCTTTTGACTGAAAAACTGGAAGAACTCCGCAAATAGAATAGACAACAACTCAATTCCAACGAGGTCGTGCTCCTCTTTAACTTTCAGCGTCAAAGTATCGATTTTCTTCCGAGACTTTCTGCAGGTTTCCATGTACCAATCATGGAATCTTCGCATCATCGTTGTTAGAGTAGTTCCATGTTTGACGAGAGGCTTCCCGTACTCGTATTGTCCACCTCCATTATATCAAAATGTGCATCGTCGTCGTGCATGTAATCTGCAGGATTGGTACTGGGCAAGATCCCCGGATGATTAGCGATGATATGGCTAGACGCCATGAGCGGGGGGCACGGTTGGTTCGCTTGTTCGCCGAGCTGGGGAATTTTTTCCCCACTTCTTCGTTCTTGTAACCTTTTGTCACTGCAAGTACTTCCCGACCGCTTCCCTTCCTTATATGTCCTTTCAGTAATGCGCTCATAGTTGTTTTGCAGCGGAGACGGCGGTGGTTGCTGCAGGTCATCCAAAGTGCGTTTCGCTTTCACTGGATCTATCTTCTCCTTCGGAGGTGGATGTTTCTTAGCTCTTTGCGTTTCGAAGTAGTCCTTCACTTGGGCTTGATAGATCTCCGCGTTTTCCTGTTCAGTCATCTCGTATGGTAACTTCTCTGGAGTCTTGAGAGATGGACCGAATCTATATTGCCTCCCACCTCTGGCTGTACTACTAGGCGCCGGTGCAGGCCGAGCGGCTGCGGCTGTCTTCTTTTGTTGCTTACGAGGCGGAGGAGAAGGACTACGACGCGCTGGAGCAGCCAGAGCGGCGGCGGGTCTCTTCCGCCCTTACTGACGAGGCAGAGAAGGAGGAGGCTAGCTGCTCGGGCACGCCGGCGTAGGCGGAGAAGGAGGCGGAGTGCCGCCACATGCCGGAGAAGGAGGCGAAGTGCCCTGTGTTGGGGAACGTAGTAACTTCAATAAAAATCCTACGCACACGCAAGATCATGGTGATGCATAGCAACGAGAGGGGAGAGTATTGTCCACGTACCCTCGTAGACCGAAAGCGGAAGCGTTATAACAACATGGTTGATGTAGTGGTACGTCTTCACGATCCGACCGATCCAAGTACCAAACGTACGACACCTCCGAGTTCAGCACATGTTCAGCTCGATGACAATCCTCGGACTCCGATCCAGCAGGGTGTCGGGGAAGAGTTCCGTCAGCACGACGGTGTGGTGACGATGATGATGTTCTACCGACGCAGGGCTTCGCCTAAGCACTGCTACAACATTATCGAGGAGGACTATGGTGGAGGGGGGCACCGCACACGGCTAAGGGATCCAAGGGATCAATTGTTGTTGTGCCTAGAGGTGCCCCCCTGGCCCCGTATATAAAGGATCAATGGGGAGGGGGCGACCGTCCAGGAGGAGGCGCGCCAAGGAGGAGTCCTACTCCCACCGAGAGTACGATTCCCCCCTTCCAAGTAGTAGGAGTAGCAGTCAAGGAAAGGGGGAAGAGAAGAGAAGGAAGGAGGGGGCGCAGCCCCCCCCCCCCCTAGTCCAATTCGGATTAGGCCTTGGGTGGGGGGGGGCGCCCAGCCTCTCCTCTCTCTTTCCCCTAAAGCCCAATAAGGCCCATATACTCCCCGGCGAATTCCCGTAACTCTCCGGTACTCCGAAAAATACCCGAATCACTCGGAACCTTTCCGAACTCCGAATATAGTCGTCCAATATATCGATCTTTACGTCTCGACCATTTCCTGACTTCTCGTCATGTCCCCGATCTCATCTGGGAGTCCGAACTCCTTCGGTACATCAAAACTCATAAACTCATAATATAACTGTCGTCGAAACCTTAAGCGTGCGGACCCTACGGGTTCGAGAACAATGTAGACATGACCGAAACACGTTTCCGGTCAATAACCAATAGTGGAACCTGGATGCTCATATTGGCTCCCACATATTCTACGAAGATCTTTATCGGTCAAACGCATAACAACATACGTTGTTCCCTTTGTCATCGGTATGTTATTTTCCTGAGATTCGATCGTCGGTATCACAATACCTAGTTCAATCTCATTACCGACAAGTCTCTTTACTCGTTCCGTAATACATCATTCCACAACTAACTCATTAGTTGCAATGCTTGCAAGGCTTAAGTGATGTGTATTACCGAGAGGGCCCAGAGATACCTCTCCGACAATCGGAGTGACAAATCCTAATCTCGAAATACGCCAACCCAACATGTACCTTCGGAGACACCTGTAGAGCTCCTTTATAATCACCCAGTTACGTTGTGACGTTTGGTAGCACACAAAGTGTTGCATAATCTCATAGTCATAGGAACATGTATAAGTCATGAAGAAAGAAACAACAACATACTAAACGATTGTGTGCTAAGCTAACGGAATGGATCATGTCAATCACATCATTCTCCTAATGATGTGATCCCGTTAATCAAATGACAACTCATGTCTATGGCTAGGAAACATAACTATCTTTGATCAACGAGCTAGTCAAGTAGAGGCATACTAGTGACACTTTGTTTGTCTATGTATTCACACATGTATTATGTTTCCGGTTAATACAATTCTAGCATGAATAATAAACATATATCATGAAATAAGGAAATAAATAATATCTTTATTATTGCCTCTAGGGCATATTTCCTTCACCCTGATCACTCGTCGGAGGAGCGGGCAGAGGAGGAGGCGGAGTACCCTGACTCACCGGAGGAGGAGGAGGCGGAGGCGTCCAGTTCGGAAGGTCGATGAGCTCCTTCCGCCATAGGCATGGAGTCTTCCGAGCAGAACCCAGACGAGTCTCCCCTTTACCGGTAGGGTGGTCAAGCACGAGCTCCTCAAATCCCTCCGTTATTTCGTCCACCGTCACCCTAGCATATCCTTCTGGAATTGGACGGTAGTGAAAAGTTGCACCGGGTTCAAGAGGTCGAAAAGAGCCGGCAGCCGCCTTGACTTTGAAGTTCTGCCATTGTGTCATAAGGTGGAAATGTTGAGACTCCGTGATAGCATCCACGGGGTAGCTAGCAGGAGCCGTGAAGACAAGCTCCAGCTGAAGCAGCTCGGTGAAAGCCACGATGCTTCTCTGCTGAGAAACCGGGGTAGCTTCGGGGGTAGCTTCGGCAGGTCGCTTGCTTGGAACTGCTTCTCGTGCCACTAGCGCTTGTACCCTTGCGTGCAGCTTCTGCAGTTTCGTATGCTCCACTTTCCTCCTCCTCTCTTGGCATTTGTAACCGCCTGCATCCGCAAACCCAGCCTTCCACGGAACGGAGCCTGGAGTGCCTTGCGTCCATCCAGGGTGCTCAGGATTCCCGAGGGCCATTGTGAGCTTGTCCTTCTCTCTGTCTGGAATGAACGTCCCTTCCCGCGCTGCGTTAATATAGTCCTGAAGCTTCGTGACGGGTATTCGCAGTTGCTTGCTTGTCCAAACGCACTTCCCTGTTACAGGGTCCAAGGTTCCGCCAACCACAAAGAACCAAGTCCTTGAACGGTCTGGCCTGTTCAATGTCTCTGGTTCGACCCCTTTATCAAGAAGGTCATTCTCAGCCTTGGCCCACAATGTCCGGGCTTTGAGGTAGCCACCTGACCCCGTGCGATAGTGATGCTCCTTCTTCGCATCATTTATCTTGTTTGTCGCTGACATATTGTTACTCCTCTCCAATGTCTCGTTGGCCACAAATGCGTCACATTGATCCCTGAGCTTCTCATACCGGCCGATGAATTCTGATGTCTTTTCTTTGTCGGCAAACTTTGCTTTCAGCTCATTCTTCCACCTCCTAAATAGATCCGCCATCTTCTTGAGAGCACAAGACTTGATCAAGGCTCTATAACTGGATTCTCTAGATCCTCCTCTTCCGGTAGGGTGAAATTTACCTTCAGTGCTTTCCAAAGATCATCTTTCTGTCTATCTTCGACAAAAGAAACTTGAAGCTCTTCCTTCTTAGGCAGCTTCCATAGCTCGATGTTGATCGGGATCATGTCCCTAACAAGAAACACGCACTGAGCATAAAATGCTTCCTTGGCCCGGATGGGTTCAATCAGTTGGCCATCACGCGCGATTGTTGTGATCATGAACCTTTCATCCGAGCGCAACTTTTTCTTCGGACCTCGTCTCTTTACCGAAGTTTTGCTCGATGCAGAGGGATAGAAAAAAGAAGAAAGACGAGAGTTAATATGTGTACATACCAAAACAATGAATGCATAAATTAGCTAGTCAGCACAGGCTTAATTAATATATATACCTGGCCGGACTCCGTTCGTTCACCGGAGCCTTCATCACGGTCTCCTTCTTGCACCGGCATTCGGTCACCGGAGCCATCATAATCATGTCCTTCCTCCTCCGTTGTTCGATAATCGTAGCCTTCTTCACCCTCTTCTTCCAGACCATCGGTTTCATTGAGATACGACATGAAATCACCTTCGGCTGCGATTATGTCCCCCAACGCCTGTTCTGCTTCCTCGTCTCGGCCGTGCTCCATAGTTTCTGCAAATATTACAACATGGAAATTATTATACAAACATGACAGATGGATATATTAGTGGAAAACGTAGACCTAGCTAGCTCATCACAACAAGGAATTATATTAATTAGTGGCCTTGACGCTTCTCTATGGTTTGGGGTGGCCTCAGCAAAGCTTCAAGGGTTCGTGGTGGCCTCGACGACAACACTCTTTTCACTTGGTAAATTTGGGTGGCGTCGGCGGCGCTTCTAGGGTTTGGGCCGGACCGCCTCTCTCATGATTGTCCGGCATTTGTCTAGTGTTAAAATATTCAACAAAACCATGTCTTCATGATTAGGCGAAAGTAACATGCGCATGATGCTACGAAGCTCTCCAAAGTTATTTTGGAACGGAATCCCCGATAGGATAATTCGGTTTTTGATACAAAGTTCAGCAAGAACCTTCCGAATATCGCTATTTGGAAGGCCTTTGCTGAAATTTGTACCAAAAGTCGGATTATCCTATCCGGGACTCCGTTCCAGAATAACTTTGGAGAACTTCGTACCATCATGCCCCAGTTACTTCCGGCTAATGATGAAGCCATGGATTTCTTGAATACTTTGACACTAGGCAACCTCTCAACCCCTCAGCGATCCTTGACCCCTCGACGAGCCTCGACCCTCGAACCCTCGGCCCCTTGTCGACCCTCGAACCCTGAACCCTTGACCCTAGAACCCTCGACCGTCGAACCCTCGACCTTTCGATGACCCTCGACCCTCGAACCCTCGACCCCTCGACCCCTCTGTGACCCTCGACCCTCTAGCCTAGTTGCCGACTGTCGACCCCTCGGTGATCCTCGACACCCTCATTCCCGATAACAACAACAAGAAGAAGAAGAAGTAGAAAAAAAGAGGAGAAGAAGAAAAAAAAAGAGAAGAAGAAGAAGCAGAAAAAATAGAAGAAAGAAAGAGGAGAAGAAGAAGGAATAGAGGAGAAGAAGAAGGAATAGAGGAGAAGAAGAAACATTTCTATTTTTTCTTCTTCTCCTCTACTCCTTCTTCTTCTCCTTTTTTTCTTCTACTTCCTCTTCTTATTTTTTCTCCTCTTCTTCTCCTACTTCTTCTGCTTCTTCCTTCTTCCTCTTTTATTCTTTTTACTTATTTTCCTTCTTCCTCAACGACCCTAACCCTAAACAGTACAACTTCCTCGATGTCCCCACCTCTCTCATGAACCAAAAAGAATCTATGAATAAAAAAACATCATATTCTATGAACAAAACATCATATTCCATCCACATCCATCCATACATCATATATATGATCATCTATGAAAAAAACATCATATTCTACAAAAAATCATCATATATATGAACAAAAACAATTGTGATAATAAGCATATATATGATCATATATATGAAAAAATAAGCATATATATGAAAAATAACAAGCATATATATCATCATACATATGAAAAAAACAAGGATAGGGAGGGCGCCAGCCGGACTAAGGTAAGGAGGGGCGGGGGCGCGGGGTCGGCGGCGAGGACGGCAATGACGATGATGTCGATGGGGCAGGGGGCGTGCGCTCGGGACAGGGGACGACAACAACGAAGGGGGCGGGGCAGGGCGATAGCGACGACGGGGGCGGGCCGGGGCGGCGCGCGTTGGAGCAGGGCCGGGGCGGCGTGCGTCGGGGCTGGGGTGGCGAGCAGCGACGATGTTGGGCGAGGGTGCGGGCGACGATGAGGGCGCATGCGACGGCGATAGTGACGGTGGGGGCAGCGGGTGGCGTTGGGGCAGCCTGGCGGTGTCAATGTCGTCGGTGTCGGCAGGGGCGGCAGGGGTGGCGGACGGCGTCGGGGCAGCCTGGCGGCATCGATGTCGTCGGCGTCGTCGTGGGAGGAACTGAATGAAAATTTTGACAAGTGTTGTATATATAGCCAGAGCTTTGGTCCCGGTTCGTGGTACCAACCGGGATCAATGCCACCCTTTAGTCCCGGTTGGAGCCACCAACCGGAACCAAAGGTCTCTTTTCAGCAGCCCAAAGGGCGGGAAGCAGAGGCCTTTGGTCCCGGTTGGTGGCACCAACCGGGACTAAAAGGGGGGCATTGGTCCCGGTTGGGGGCACCAACCGGGACCAATGCCCCCTTTTAGTTCCGGTTGGTGCCACCAACCGGGACCAAAGGCCTTGTGTTGCCCGATAAAAAGGTTAGTCCCACCTCGCTAGTTGGGAGAGCTTGAGAGTGGTTTATAAGCGCTGCTACGCCCACCCTCTCGAGCTCCTCTCAACTGCAGGCTTTCGGGCCTAACCTGTCAATGTGTGCCTGTGGGCCTACTGGGCCTGCTGCGGGCTTGAATCTTGTCCCATGATTGGGTTTCTAGTCGTATTCAGGCCATGGTGGCCCAGTAGGTGGCACTTTTTTTTGCTTTATTTATTTTATTTTGTTTCTACTTACTGTTGCTATTTTTATTTATTTTATTAAAGTTTATTTATTTTACTTTATTAAAGTTTATTTTGTTTCTACTTATTTATTAAAGCTTATTTTGTTTCTACTTATTTATTAAAGTTTATTTTGTTTCTACTTTTTTTCTTGCTTTATTTATTTATTTTATGAAAATTCCTTTTGCTTTAAATGTTTTGAACATAAAATACTTTGGTAATTTTAGTTGCATACATTTTATATAATTTTAGTTGCATAAATTTTATATAATTTACTTTCAATAATACTAGAGGTTTATAAAAGCTTTCTTGTTGATTCCTTTAGCTATTAGAGTTTCATTAAAGTTTTCTATTTCATTCTTTTTCTATTAGAGTTTCATTAAAGTTTTTAGTTCATTCTTTTTCTATTAGAGTTTCATTAAAGTTTTCTAGTTCATTCTTTTAGTTTACTATTTTTGCTATTAGAGTTTCGAAAAAGTTTTCCAGTTCATTCATTTTTATATTAGTTCATGCTTTGAGCTAAATGACCCTGAAATTGAAAAGCATTTCAAATGAACTCTGAAAAGGTTGAAAGTTGGCATGGCATCATCATTTCACCCATATAGCATGTGCTAAAAAGTTGAGAGGGTTACAGCAAAAACTGGATGCACTTCGTGCATAAAACGGACTATTTGTTTTGAGGTATCAGGGTTTCGGACGAAAACTCGTGTGTTACAACAGGCATTTCATTTCTTCACATGTAACTGCAGTGATATTCTAGATCAAAGGCATCATCATAATAGTCGTGGAGAGAAAGTATTCACTTCTTCTTCGCTTCTTTCCTTTGCTTATTGCGCCGTAACCATGGATAATCTTCATCGTTTATCAGGATGCTAGGGTCAGCCTTGACTTTGAAGGGGGGAATTTCATGAAACTTTTCATAATCTTCAGACATGTCTGTCTTGCCCTCCACTCCCATGATTTCCCTTTTTCCTGAAAGAACTATGTGGCGCTTTGGCTCATCGTATGATGTATTCGCTTCCTTATCTTTTCTTTTTCTCGATCTGGTAGACATGTCCTTCACACAGATAACCTGTGCCACATCATTGGCTAGGACGAACGGTTCGTCAGTGTACCCAAGATTTTTCAGATCCACTGTTGTCATTCCGTACTATGGGTCTACCTATACCCCGCCTCCACTACTAGGAAAAGGCCTACTAATGGCGCACTGGTTTTGCCTACTAATGGTGCACTACCGGTGCGCCATTAGTATCACGCCACTAGTATTTTTTACTAATGGCGCATCACTGGTGTGCCATTAGTATCTGGTATACTAATGGCGCACCAACCAGTGCGCCATTAGTATGTAACACCATGCGCCATTAGTATGCCTCCCGGGGGGCCATACGTAACCATGTGCTTTGTCATACTAATGGTGCACTCTGTGGTGATGCGCCATTAGTATCCTTTGGCATACTAATGGCGCACCTTGAGGTGATGCGCCATTAGTATGAATTTTTGTTTTTTTTACTTTTCTGATTTTTGTACAGGTTACAAAATATATTATTGGACAAAATATAGACAGCATCACACAGCAACAACAGATTTATCGAATACAATAGAAGATTAGTCTCCGAATACAATTCATCTTATTAGTCTCCGAATTCAAAAGACCGAACAAAGATAAAACATTACAAGTCTCAAGACTGCGAGTATCGAGTTTGTCTTCACATTACAAGTCGATATCGATCATCTAAACTACCATCACATAGAAGAGAGCTGCGGTCATCACGATGGGCATCATCGCGATCAAACTGGTCTTCATCCGGTTCCTCCAACACTCCCTCCTCTCCCCCGCTAGATAGCGGGCGTATCTAGATTCGGCCTCCGCCCTAGTGGTGTACCCTTTGTAACTGTTACAGCTGAAACGGTGAACCTGTCTCCGACACTCCTCCCAGTCATCGTAGACTCCGGGAACCTTACCCTTGTACACGACATACGACGGCATCTCTATGCACAAGCCAAACAACAGACAATACATAAGCAATATGTAAGTATGCAACAAAAGGATCTGAAGAGAAAAGCAAGACATTAATAGCACGATTCATGGTCCTACTAATAAATAGCATCGGTTACATCTAAGTTGAATGACTGTCCAAACCAAAGAGAAATACAAATTCATTAAAGTTTAATTACAACATGAGCCAATCAATGTTTCAGAACTACACATCACTACTTTCGACTCGACTCATCAGACAGGAGCGTGGATGAAGCCGTCGTCTGTCGTGATGGTCATGAAATCGCGGTCGTTGTCACCCTGCATTTGTAGTGTTCCATCTATCTCACTGTTGGACGGTTGATATCTGAGGAAGAACTGCCCCGAGCTATGAAGGACATCTTGATGGATGATGTCCGCAAACTCCGACTGGATGCGAAAGAATTCTTGTCTGAGGTCGATTGCCGACAAGCTCGCGGCCCAATCTTTGAGATTATCTGGTAGCAGAAGGTGATGATGGTCCCTTACGATCGCCCGCATGTGATGGAGGGCGTAGTAGGCATCCTTCTGACCACCAGGCGGCTGCTTGACACAGCAGAACTTTGTATTGTATGAGAAGGTGTGCTTACTGTACTTACGAACTGTCCTGGTGAAGGTGCCTCCAGATTTGGTGTAGCCGGGGAGAACATCATCAAGAACTTTCTTGACATTTGTGTAGTCTATCTTGGAGTTATGGTTCGGGTCGAAATACGTGGCCATGGAATATTTCGGGCTTAAGAGGATGAGTGTGCAATGTGTGTCACTGCACAGAACACAAAATGTTAGAAAAAAAAGAACGATCGAAATCTAAGAAATCATATGTTACGGGGCGGTTAAGGGATGACTTACTCGGAAAAGTAAGCCACAAGGAAGTTATACTTATCTGGGTTTGCCAGAATGACGCCTTCGAGGTGTGAACTCGCAACTTGGCGGTCCCCAGCGCTGCTCAAGTGCTTGCACGCCTGTAGAAGGGGTCAACTATCACGATGTCCGGGGTCTTGTCTCTAATGATCCACATCTCCATACTCAGTGAAAACAGCTGAACGAAGGTGTAGTGCAGCGGATGAAGGTTAAACATAGCAAAGATGTCATCAAACCGCAGGACGATCATACCCCCGATGTCGCCATCCACAAAGCCCTTGCCCTCTGGCACCTTGGCCACGAAAACCGGGTATGCCACATCATTCTCTCTGAGACGCCGCTTCTCCAAAGAAAGAACACTGTCGTGCAGACTCCGCATAGCACCGGTTGCAGCATTGAGCATATTTGGCGGTAGCATCACCCTACCTGCCACATGCACCCTCCTCGAAATATCCTTAGGTGAAGGTGGCCCATCCTGAGCACGGATCAAACTCGGTGCCGGCTGGCTCGCACCGGCGCCCTTGTTAGTCTTTCGTTTCCGTCCCTTCTTCTTGATCTCCTATAATGGGACCGAGTTCTGCTAACAGACCGCCTTCTTGAGCGTGTTGGGGCTGATAATATTTCGCACCTCAGCTATCTGAGGCTCGGTGAAGGCGGGAGCTGGAGGCGTCTCCTGAGAACTGAACGTCAGACGACGCCTGTTGCAATTGGATTTCTCCGCCGTACCAGCTAGATCGCGGTCGTCTTGGTTGGGTTCTTGAGAAAGAGTCCCGCAGAACTCGTCAGCGTACCCATGTTCGGCAAAGTACTTATCGACTTTGGTAAATGTACCGTCGTCGTTGTCGTCGTCGTCCGGATCCTGTGCCATAGGGATGTCCGGATCATGTGCCATAGGGATGTCCGGCATAGGGATGTCCGGCAGGTCCGGTACCGTTGCGGTGCTCTTGCCATGGCTTGGCGCCGACATGACTGGCAGTCTTGTCTGTGGGGTGGTGTCCCCCGCCCCCAAACGAATTTGGCTCTTCGGCCAAAGCAGGGCCCAATTTACGCAGGCGTTGAGGGTCATCTCATCTTCTTCGTCGGCCCCAGCGGGTCGAATCGGAGGTAACAGCTCATCGCAGCCTGGCAGCACCCGAACCACTTCAACCCTATACACTGTGGGTGGCATCGGATTACTGTGGAACATGGGGTTGCCCGGTTGAACGATTCTTCCCTTGGCGACATCGACCAACTCGCCGCCCACGAAGTGCAGAAGATTGCAAGGAACGTCGGCGGCGCCCTGCGAAAACATGTAGGGCGTCAGGGATGCGCAGTCAAAGGCAAGGAGATGAAGTCATCGGCCGAGAGGCTTAGTTACCGTGATGCCGTCGAGCTCGGCTAATGTCGAGGCACCGCCAACGGCGGGCGTGCAACTGACGGACGGGTCGCTTGCTGGCGAGGTGCCGGCTGGCGTACACCCGGGTGCATTAAGCTCCAATGCCCGTGCCGGCGCCGGAGACATGAATACTGCCTCCGCCGGAGACACCAATGGCGCCAGCTGCGTGTTGTGCGAGTTGCTGGCCGTGAAGCTGGGAGCCGGGGGAGGCCCCTGTGGCCACCCGCAATCCATGTCGTCAGCCCATGAATCAACGTAGGCACCATGGTGTTGAGCTTCATTCCTAGTTGTTGTTCCACTTGCTCTTGGACAAGCTTCGGAATCCGCGCCACTTGTGCCTTGAGTGCTTCAACCTCGCGCGACTGGCTTTCCGAGCTGGTCTTTTTCTCCTTTCGCCCACCAGCGGTATAGTATGACGACCATTTTGTGGACAAGCCTTTGTCGGCCACACGACCAGCTGACGTCGGCTTACTGAGCTTATCCTTGTTTTTCATTACGTTCAATGCCCTATTTAAAGGGGTGTCAAAAGGGGAGCTCTGAGATGACCCCGCGCTACTGCTTTCAGTGTCCTGCGGAAGGAACGTGAACCATTTAGAAATATTGGGGATTAATTAGAGTGCAACCATATGGAGCTAATTACGCGGCGGTGTATTCCTTACCAGAACAAGCTCAAGCGCCCTGGTCTTCGGATCCGTGGTAAGCTCCTTTGTTATCGGGTCCTCCTTGTACCGGGCCCTGACAAAGTTCCTGGTCCGCTTGTCACCGCTATATTTCTCGAAGCGGGGCGGTAGGCCTTACTCGGCACGCTCCGCGTCATCCTTGTCCCATATAGGCTCCACCACTCTGTAACCGCCGGGACCGAGTTTGTGTTCCCCTAAGTTCAACTCCCGCATTTCTTTCCCCCAATGACTTGATTCCGAGATTGCGCTGCTCTCGCACTTGATCTTGAACTCCTTGTAGTCATCTTCGCTGATCGAAGGATTTTTCGCCTTGATCTTCTCATAACTATCACCTTTATCAATCATTCTCTTCACCGCGCTTCTCCAAGTAGGCAGGGTCATGCTCATCCTCGTGAGGGCGGCACTATTCACTTTATTCCCTGAGAGGTGTGTGTTTTCAAATTCGGCGGGGAACTTGTATAGTTCGTGCAGCTTCGTGAAGAGGAGGTTGCGCAAATTCCCTCGGTCCTTATGCCTAAAGTTCTCGGTGTTGATCAAGACGATGCTCCGGAAAATGCACCCGAGCTGAAGCGAGTACCCCTTGACTATATGTTTGGGCTCCGTTGGATGCCCGTCGAAGTCCACTTGAGTAAATTCCTCCTTGAGGGTGCAGAGCGCATTCGGGCGCCGGTCCTTCCTTTGCTTCTTCGGTTGGCTGCCATCTGTGTGTGCGCCGCCATCATCAGTGGTGGCATCCTCGGCGGCACCATCAGTGGTGTCATCCCCGACGCCACTAGGGTTTGTGTACTCAGGATCGGTGTCTTCCACGGCGTCCTCATAGCGGTGAGGTTGTTCCTCCATCTCCTGGGACAGCTCCCAGAATTGCTTGCCACCCGAACCGCCGGCCTCATCGTTGTTGGCCATGTTTCGCTCTAAATAGGAAAACAGTTTGGTCAAAAAGTTGGTTATTGTCAAGGAACAAGATCATGGTCTCATCATTTAGGGTTTGTCGACACCGAGGCATCCTAAAAGCTAAGCTTTTATCATTTAGGATTTGTCAACGCCGAGGCACCCTAAAAGCCTAAGCGTACATCATTTAGGTTCTCATCGACACCGAGGCACCCTAAAAGCCAAGGTTTCATCATTTAGGGTTTGTCGACGCCGAAGCACCCTAAATGCTAAGTTAAGTTTTCATCATTTAGGGTTTTTCGATGCCGAGGCACCCTAGGTTGGGCCTAATCACTTGGCACTAATCACTTGGCTCTATTGCCACCTATGTGATCCTACTTAATTAAGTACTAAGATACCCCGGCCCATGCATTAGTAGCAAGTACCCCATATGTCCGATTTTTAGCAAAGTCATGCTAAAATTCACGGAAAATTTCAGCATGAGCTTTGCTGAAAATAGGACATATGGAGTACCCGAATTTTCTGGAACGGAAGTTAATCGACATTCTGGCAAACTCAAGGGCCTCTCGGGGTACCTGCAATATCATCACGACACAATGGTCGGAGACAAAACCCAACAAACTAGCAAGATGATCACAAATTGTTTTCTGTAAAAGATGATCATCAATGTGATCACAAGTACTTTTAAACTGAATTTTTACTTCAAAATAAGAGTACCATGCCTGCTTAACTGAATTTTTAACATAATCTCTCTCTTGGCCTAGGAGTACTCAATTTCAATCTCTCTCTTGGCCTAGGAGCAAGTTTGTGCAGCACCAAATTTGTGCAGCCCCAAGTTTGTGCAACTGTTGGTACAGTTCTTAGGCTGAGCCTGTTTTGTGATCAGATCTTTGGTTTGTTCAACCTAGTAAGAACATGATAATCATCCCTGATGCATTGATTATGAAAGAGTGTATGGACTGTCTATGCTTGTAATTCAAAAGAGAATGCACATTTTGGCAAGCGAAGTCAATATTTCATTTGCCAAATAGTTTAGTCATGTAAGTGCAGATATTTCACCAAGAGTTACTTCCACCCTCTAAACATACATTACATAAGCAGAATGTTTGATATGATCTTTCCAAAACAATATGTAAAGCATTAAGCGCCAGTATTTTTTTTATCTGACTAAATACATCAGTGAACTTGCTCAAATAATAACATAATCTTCCAATCTATCCTCCACTAGAGCCTCCCAGACAGAATGCTACATAATCAAATCATGAATCCAAGAGCAGTATATTTGTGCTGTTTAGCTTTTTCTGGAAGGTTTTTCTCAGAGCCTACTTTACTTAAAACAGATGATTTTAAATATGAAGACAATAAGTGAACAACATTCTAGGCATGTGATTCCAATCACTTTTTTACTTTTCTTCCTCAAGCACATTCAGCCAACATTATCTCCTTTCTTGCAACACAGCAAAAAACAACCACTAGCTACCCAAATACATGGATGCTGCCTCTACCCAAAAATCAGACCTATTTAACTCACATATACATTCTAATTAGATCAGACAGATGTTTCAGCACAATAAACACAGTCATGTACAATAAGAAGCAAATTTGTTACTGTACAGACCTAGTTAACCCTAGGCACTTTGCATATACAAGCTATATAGTCTGAAATCAAATGCATACAGCTAAGAAAAGCATCGACCATAGCACTCCACAGCCACAGAGGGGGAGAGAGGCGAGACAAGTGGTCACCTTGGTGACAGGGGAACCAAATCCAAACAAGTCGAACCCACAACAGTAGCTTCTCTGTATCCAAGTTGAACCAAGTCCTTCCTTCACACAACACAACATCACAACACAGCTATAGATGAGAACGCGTTAGAGATTGGAGGAGATGAAGAAGAAAATCAGCAAGAGACAACCGGAAAAGGGATTCGTACCTTGTTCTCATGCTGGACGGCGGGGAGGTCGCGGCCCTCCTCTCCTGCTGGACGTGGGGCCTCCTCTCCTGGTGGACGTGGAGCGGCTCCGAGGTTTCTAGGGTTTCGAGGGGGGAGGCGGGGCTCGGGGGGAGGCGGCGCTCGAGGGGGAGGAAGGGGAGAGGGAGGCGGCGGGGGCACGTGGGCGGCTGCGGCGCAGTGGGTCGGGGCAGCGGCGGCGCGGTGGAGGGAGGGACGAGGGAGGGAGTGGCACGATGGAGGGAGAGGGACGAATCGAAGTAGTCTGGCGAGAGGGAGGGGGAAGGAGCGGCGCGGTGGTGTATGGATGGGGAAGATTACTAATGGCGCACCCCCAGGCGGTGCGCCATTAGAATGTTATTTTCATAGCAATGGCGCACCAGCACCATAGTGCGCCATAAGTATTCTTTTTTTAGATAGCAATGGCGCACCAGCCACCCATGCGCCATAAGTAAGATTTTTTTTAAAAAAAAATGAATATGAATATGAATATGAAAGAGTATTTTTTATAAAAACAGTAATAATTGTTGTTTAACAACAATTGTAGTCTACACTTTATTATTATTTTTTTTTAAATGAATATGAATATGAAATAGTAATATATTTTTATAAAAACAGTAATAATTTTTTAAAAAATATCATCAAATTTTTTATTTGAAAATATCATCGGCAGCGGCGGTGGAGCGGGGGAGG
>NC_041389.1:562813009-562821213 GCF_002162155.2 Triticum dicoccoides
CTCGTCGGCGGCGGTGGAGCGGGGGAGGGATCGAGATCGAGATGGAGGGGGATCGAGATCGAGATGGAGGGGGAATCCAGATCAAGATGAAGGGGGGTCGAGATCGAGTGTCCTCATGAATTCAAAAAGTGCCCATGAAATTTAAAATATTCATGATATCAAAAAGTGCCCATGAAATACAATCGAGAAATGAAGGCTACGATTTAAATACAATCGATCTTAGCTAGCTATCTGTTCACAATCTTCTTGCCCTTCTTTTTTGCAAATGGAGTTCTTCTGTGGAACAGACGTCCTTTAGGTAGGGTGGTCCTGCTTCTTCTTGTGGTGTGTGCTGCTACTTCATCGTCGTCGTCATGTTCGATCTTCGGGTCGCCGTACTTGTCGAAGTCTTGCTCATTGGCTACTCCATCCATTCCGATGATCTTCCTTTTGCCTCTCCTCACGACAACAGACTGGGCTTTGATGGGTCGGTAATGAAGAAGCATTGGTCCACTTGGGAAGCCAGTACCCATGGCTCATTTTTCGCGGTGACGTTTGCGCCCGCGGTCTTGGATTTGGCTTCGGGTATAACCATGGTGGTGAAATACCGGTCTTCTTTTAGGACGCTCTTGGCCCATCTGACACGGAACATCGGGACCTTCTCTCCAGCATAGCTCAGCTCCCAGATCTCCTCGATCCTTCCGTAGTATCTGTCCTTGTCGTTACCAGTGTAGGATTCCATCGTTACCCCGGAGTTCTGATAACCATCGCTCTTAATGTCCTTGTTCTCAGTGTAGAATGTGTAGCCGTTGATATCGTACGCCTCATAGGTCATCAGGTTGTGCTCGACGCCCTGTGACAAGGCGAATATGAGTTGTTCTTCCTCGGAAGAATCCTCATGCAAAGGGTACGACAGAAGCTTCTGCTTGAACCAACGCGTGAAACATGAGTTGTGCTCTTTGATTATATCTCCGTCCGTCCTCTGTTGGCCTCGGTCATTTTACATCTTCTCAATAAAGGTTTTGTGCTCTACCACCCAAGGATCGACCACGTCTATGTGTTGTAGCGCGACTAGGTTTGCTCTTTCAAAGTCGGCGAGTCGACCCTCGAAGTCGACATGCATTTCGCGGCGACCCTCACGGTGACCCCATCCAGCGAGCCTGCCGAGGTGCCTGTTGACGGGCAGACCAACGGGGTTCTCGATGCCTAGATAATTTGTGCAGTAGGAGATGCACTCTTCGGTCAGAAAGCCCCTGGCTATACTTCCCTCTGGACGTGACATGTTGCGAATGTATCCTTTGATGACACCATTCATCCTTTCGAACGGCATCATGCTGTGCAGGAACGTCGGCCCGAGTTGGATGATATCCTCCACGATATGGACCAGCAGATGCACCATAACATCAAAGAATGCGGGCGGGAAGTACATCTCAAGCTCGCATAGTATCACCACGATCTCTTCCTGTAGCCCTCTGAGTTGCCTCACGCCAATCGACTTCCGAGAGATGACGTCGAAAAAGTTTCATAGGCCAAATAGCGTTTCACGGACGTGCGCGTCCATGATCCCACGGATTGCAACTGGAAGTATCTGCGTCATCAGCACGTGACAGTCGTGAGACTTCATCCCGTTGAACTTCTGCTTCGCTGGGTCTAGGTATCTGCTTATCTTCCCCGCGTAACCGTAAGGCAGTTTTACTCCTACGAGGCAGGTGTAAAACTGCTCGATCTCCTGCTAACTTAGAGTGAAGCACGCGGGAGGGTAGTCATTTCCGGTCTTCTTGTCCTTTTTGCCTTTGCGACGACTTTCTGTGTCCTGCTTCGGCTCATCATCATCATCATCATTAGCGTGAAGCTCCTGCCTGATGCCCATTAATTTCAAGTATGCCCTTGCTTTCGGCCCATCTTTGGTCCTCTCTGGCATGTTGAGAACGGTACCAAGCAGACTCTCCCACACGTTCTTCGTGATATGCATGGCATCAAGGCTGTGAGGCACACGGTGGATCTTCCAGTACGGCAAGTCCCAGAAAACAGACCTTGTTTCCATACCTTTAGCAGCGGCTCTGGCGCCTTTCGCTTCTTTCCCGGCTCTGGCGCCTTTTGCTTCTTTCCCGGCAGTGGGCAATCTTTCCAATTTTTCAACAGCTCGTCTATTTCCTCACCGCTCCTCGTACACGGGCGTTTTCGGGGTTCGGTTTCACCATCGAACAGATCCTTGCGTTTCCTCCACGGGTCATCGTCGCGAAGCCACCTTCGATGTCCCATGAACATGGTTTTCGAAGACCTGGGATCTCTATCTAGCTGGCGATATGTTGTGACATCCATGCACCTTATGCATCCAGAAATTCCGTGGACTACCTGCCCCGCGAGATATCCGTAACCGAGATAGTCGTGCACCGTCATGAGCAGTGCGGCTCTCATAGGGAAATATTCTTTCTCTGCGTCGTCCCACGTATTGGCTGCCGTTTTCCACAGCGTGTCTAGCTTCTCCTTCAGCAGCCCTAGATACAGATTGATGTCGTTCTCTGGTTGTTTCGGCCCTTCAATTAGCATACTCATGTGAATGTACTTCCTCTTCATGCACAACCAGGGGGGAAGGTTGTACATCCACACAAACACAGGCTAGGTGCTATGTGTGCTTCTCTGGCTGCCAAACGGATTGACTCCATCAGTTCTCGCGCCTAGCACGATGTTCCTTGGATCCTTCCCAAATTCTGGGTATTCAAAGTTCAACGCTTGCCACTGGCTCGCATCCTTAGGGTGACTCAGCATCTTGTCTTTTTTATTTATCTCTGGATCATTTCCGTCATCTTCCCGCTTCTTCTCCTCCCTATCCGCGTGCCAACGCAGGAGCTTTTCTACCTTAGGGTCCGCGAAATACCGCTGCAGACGAGTAGTGATCGGAAAGTACCACACCGATTTTCGAGGAGCTTTCTTCCTCTTCTTGTATCGAGTGACGCCGCACACCGGACATATGGTAGACTCCGCGTGCTCGTCCCGATAAATGATGCAATTGTTCATGCACAAATGGTATTTCACGTGTGGTAAATCTAGAGGACACACGATTTTCTTCGCCTCCTCGAAACTGGTCGAGCACTTGTTCTCCTTGGGAAGACGTTCGTGCCAGAATGACATGTTCTCGTCGAAGCATGCGTCGGTCATTTTGTGTTTTACCTTCATCTCCAGAGCCATGAGCGTTACTTTCAGGCGGGTATCATCAGGCCTTCATCCTTCATACAATGGAGTAACCGCGTCTATCTCCAGTTGATCCAGCTTGGCTTTCTCTCGGGCGGCAGCTCTTGCGTTATCCGTCTGCTTGAGAAGCAGCTCTTGAATATGAGGGTCCTGCACCCAGCCTCCATCGTCGTCTGCTTCGGCATCTTCATCTTCATGATCATGCCCTTCGTCTTGATCTTCCTCATCATCATGTACGACATCTTCTACATGATGACTATGTACAGCATCACCGTCGTGATCATGTCCTGGAGATTCTTCGTCTTCTCGCCCACCCTCGCTGCGGTGGTTGTCTTGTTGCCCTTCCTCATTTCTTGCCCGGCCCCCATGGACGACTTCATAGTCATCTTCATCACCTTGCCACCGATAGCCATCCATGAAACCATGCAAGAGCAGGTGGTCCCGCACCTGCCCGGAATCCGGGTCCGCAATAAGGCTCTTCAGCTTGCATCTTCGACACGGACATCTTATCTCCGTCTCGTTCTTTTGAAGCATCTCGGCCTTCGCGGAGCTCAAAAACCTATTCACGATGCCTTCAGTCATCATGCGGACCATGGTCGCCTGCGGGGTAGAGCAAAACGATATTTTAGAATAAAGAAAAAATTTGGCATGACCTTCCCTAAAGATAGGACCAAAAAGAATGCATAGTGCCAAAATTCTCACCGAAACGGAAATGAATCAACATTCCGGCAAAATATTAGCAACTATCGCATTTCAAATACCGGTACCTGCAAACACAAACATATATGCAACACCACAAACATATGCAACATCACAAACATACATAGATCTAGCTAGGCCACAAAAAGTGCATGTGCACGTTGTTGGAGCGAGCTAGGGAGAAAAAAAGTAGATCTACAACATGAAGATAGCTTTCCCCTTACTTACCTATCAAACAAAGGTAATTTCACCACTTAATTTTGATGAATCTATGGTGCAAATGAGGTGAGGAGGAGGAGGCAGCCGAAAGCTTGGAGAAGAAGGTGGAGGGAATGAAGTGGGGAAAATGAGTGGGTAGGTGTGGCTGTCCAAAATATCTTGTTGGGGTCCCAGGTTACTAATGGCGCACCACCTGCAAATGCGCCATTAGTAACCCTGGTTACTAATGGCGCACCTGCAGGTGGTGCGCCATTAGTAGTTTTGCAAAAAAGTAAAATAAATAAATATATATACTAATGGCGCACCGAGTCATAGTGCGTCATTACTAGTTTAAACTAGTAATGGCGCACTATGACACGGTGCGCCATTAGTAGTTTTGCAAAAAAAAGAATAAAAAAAAGAATACAGTACTGGCGCACTCTGTGGCTGGTGCGCCATTACTAGTTAGAACTAGTAATGGCGCACTTCGCTCAGATGCGCCATTAGTATGTATGGAAAAATAGAAAAAAAAATATTACTAGTGGCGCACCGTGTGTCTGGTGCGCCATAAGTGTCTTCCACACTAATGGCGCATCATCAAATGGTGCGCCATTAGTATATAGTAGTGGCGCACCACCTGACAGGTGCGCCGTTAGTGCCCATCCCATCTATAGTCCTTTTCCTAGTAGTGCTCCTGACAGATTAGCCCATTTGCACTAAAACAAAGGAACCTTAAAATCATGTCTGTAGTCAAGTTCCCATATGTCCACTATGTAACCATAATATGTGTCCTTTCCCCTCTTGGTTACTGCATCAAAGAGGACACCGTTGTTTTGGTTGGTGCTCTTTTGATCTTGGGCGATCATGTAAAATGTATTACCATTTATCTTGTATCCTTTGTAAGTCAATAAAGTCGAAGATGGTCCCCTGGACAACGAGTACAGCTCATCAAAAACAGTGTTGTCACCTCTGGGACGTGTTTCCAACCAACTGCCAAGGCTCCTAATGTGTTCACATGTAATCCATTCGTCACACTGCTCTGGATGTTTGGAGTGCAGATTGTTCTTATGTTCATCGACATGGGTGCACATCTAGTAGGGCAGGTCTTTCCAGTAGGGTAGGTCCCAAAATATAGATTTCTTCTTCCACATGGGTGCGCGTCCCTCAGCGTCATTCGGAACAAATAGTTCGTCGGGACCCTTTCCAAAGATTACGTGTAAATCATTGACCATAGCAAATACGTGATAATCGGTACGCATGGCAGGCTTCTTCCGGTGATCTGCCTCGCCTTTGAAATGCTTGTCCTTCTTTGGAGATTGATGGTTGGTCGGAAGAAATTGACGATGGCCTAGGTACACATTCTTCCTGCATTTGTCCAGGTATATACTTTCGGTGTCAGCTAAACAGTGCATGCATGTGTGGTATCCCTTGTTTGTCTGTACTGAAAGGTTACTGAGAGCGGGCCAATCATTGATGGTTACAAACAGCAACGCGTGCAGGTTAAATTCCTCCTATTTGTGCTCATCCCACACACATACACCATTTCCATTCCACAACTATAAAAGTTCTTCAACTAATGGCCTTAGGTACACATCAATGTCGTCGCCGGGTTGCTTAGGGCCTTAAATGAGAACTGGCATCATAATGAACTTCCGCTTCATGCACATCCAAGGAGGAAGGTTATATATACATAGAGTCACGGGCCAGGTCCTGTGATTGTTGCTCTACTCCCCGAAAGGATTAATGCCATCCGCGCTTAAACCAAACCATACGTTCCTTGGGTCGCCTGCAAACTCAGCCAGGTACTTTCTCTCGATTTTTCTCCACTGGGACCCGTCAGCGGGTGCTCTCAACTTCCCTTCTTTCTTAGGGTCCTCATTATGCAATCGCATAAGCTTGGCATGATCTTTGTTTCTGAACAGGCGTTTCAACTGTGGTATTATAGGAGCATACCACATCACCTTGGCAGGAACCCTCTTCCGGGGGCGCTCGCCATCAACATCACCAGGGTCATCTCGTCTGATCTTATACCACAATGCACTGCATACCAGGCATGCGTTCAAATCCTCGTACGCACCACGATACAGGATGCAGTCATTAGGGCATGCATGTATCTTCTTCACCTCCAATCCTAGAGGGCATACAACCTTCTTTGCTGCATACGTACTGTCGGGCAATTTGTTATCCTTTGGAAGTTTCTTCTTCAATATTTTTAGTAGCTTCTCAAATCCTTTGTCAGGCACACCATTCCCTGCCTTCCACTGCAGGAATTCCAGTACGGTACCGAGCTTTGTGTTGCCATCTTCGCAATTGGGGTACAAACCTTTTTTGTGATCCTCTAACATGCGATCGAACTTGAGCTTCTCCTTTTGACTTTCGCACTGTCTCCTTGCATCAATAATGACCCGGCGGAGATCATCATCGGGCACATTGTCTGGTTCCTCTTGATCTTCAGCAGCTTCCCCCGTTTCAGCATCACCGTATTCAGGGGGCACATAGTTGTCCTTGTCCTCTTCTTCTTCGTTGTCTTCCATCATAACCCCTATTTCTCCGTGCTTGGTCCAAACATTATAGTGTGGCATGAAACCCTTATAAAGCAGGTGGGTGTGAATGATTTTCGAGTTAGAGTAAGACTTCGTATTCCCACATATAGGGCATGGACAACACATAAAACCATTCTTCTTTTTTGCCCCAGCCACTTCAAGAAAATTATGCACGCACTTAATGTACTCGGAGGTGTGTCTGCCACTGTACATCCATTGCCGGTTCATCTGCGTGCATTATATATAATTAAGTGTGTCAAAAACAATTACAGAACATCATGAATAGATAATTAAGTGACCAAATTAATAGAAGTTCATCATCACATTAAAACCAAAGTACATACATAGTTCTCATCTAACAACACATAGCTCTCCAGAGCATCTATTTAATTAAACCATACATTGAAAATATGTAAAACATTTCAATGCAAAAACAAATGCGATCATAATCGCAACCAAGGTAACAATTGATCCAATGGCATAATGATACCATGCCTCGGTATGAATGACATATTTTCTAATCTTCAAGCGCATTGCATCCATCTTGATCTTGTGATCATCGACGACATCCGCAACATGCAACTCCAATATCATCTTCTCCTCCTCATTTTTTATGTTTTTTCCTTCAAGATTTTTTTTCTTCTTCAACTAAATTTAACCTCTCGACAATAGGGTCGGATGGATTTTCCGGTTCACATACCTCCTAGATAAATAAAATCTATGTCACGTTGGTCGGCATAATTGTCATAAACAACAAATGAACCAAATAGTTATAAAGATAATATATACCACATCCGAATGATAGACAGGACGAGGGCCGACGGGGGCGGATACCAAAACCATCGCACTATATAATAAGAAGCAATAATAAAAGTAAGAAAATTATACAAGTATCTATCTAAACATACAAGTAAGAATTTTTTTTCCTTTCAGAAAGAAAATAAGAACAAGAGGCTCACCACAGTGGTGCCGGCGACGAGATCGGCGCGGGCGATCGACAGTGGTGAAGACGGGGACGAGACGTGACAGACCGCTAAACCTAGACAAATATTAAGGAAAATGGAGCTTGGAGGTCGAGCTTGGAGAGGAGAAAGCTTAAGTAGTGTGGCTCGGGCATTCCATCAAACACCTCGTGTGCCTAGGAGGTAAACTAGAGCACCACAAAGCCCTCTCCCCTCGTCGGCCAGAAAAAACAGAGCAGTGTGCTCTGCTCTTACGCGAGGGGGTATATATAGGCAACTCATTGGTCTCGGTTCATGGCATGAACCGGGACTAAAGGACACCCATTGGTCCCGGTTCAAGTCACCAACCGGGATCAATGGTGGTGGGCTAGGAGCGAGGCCCATTGGTCCCGGTTCGTCCCACCAACCGGGACCAAAGGGGCCAGACGAACCGGGACCAATGCCCCCATGAGGCCCGGCAGGCCCCCTGGCCTCACGAACCAGAACCAATGGGCCCATGGGTCCCGGTTCGTGACTGAACCGAGACTAATGGGCTTATCTGGCCCGAACAAAAGCCCTATTTTCTAATAGTGGGGGCGGCCGGAGGAGGAGCAGGGAGGGGCCGGCCGGAGGAGGAGGAGGGAGGGGCGGT
>NC_041389.1:562821356-562835373 GCF_002162155.2 Triticum dicoccoides
AAGGAGGGAGTACCTCGGTTGCGGACGGACGACGGCGGCAGTGGCGACGGACGATGCGTATCGGCGCGGGCGAGAGTGACTGAGAGGGAGAGTGAGTGAGAGAGGGTCGGCCGCGGGGTGGGGGGGATAAGGTATGGTTAGTAGTAGAGTCGGGGCCGGTAAAAGCGCTACAACTAAGGTGAATAGCAGTAGCACTGGGCTAGGATATGCGCTACTGCTAAGTTGGGCTAGCCATGAGCGCCCAGTTCAGACATACACTAGTAGAAAAATGACTTTTAGTACCGGTTCTGGAACCGGCACTAAAGAGTGGGGACTAAAGGTCCCCCCTTTTAGTATCGGTTCAACACGAACCGGGACCAAAGGCCCACCACGTGGCACGAGGCGCGCCGTGGTCTGGGGGACCTTTAGTCCCGGTTGGTAAGGATTTTTTTAATTTTTATTTTTGAAATAAAGCAAAAACAGCCCGCCTACTGGGCTGGCACGACCTGCATACGACTAGAAACCCCATCTCTAGTTGGGCTAGGATGCAGGCCCGTACGGCCCAGTAGGCCCCACATGGCAGAAGACTTGCAATAGGCCCACAAAGGCCTTCTTAGAGAGGAGCTCGACACGGTAGTCGCGGCGGGGCTTATAAACCAGTGTGAGCTCCTCTCAACTAGCGAGGTGGGACTAAACATTATGCACTGCGGGTGGCAGCGCACCACCTTTAGTATGGGTTGGTGGCTCCAACCGGTACTAAAGAGGGGGGGGTCTTTAGTACCAGTTGGAGCCACCAACCCGTACTAAAGACCACCACCTTTAGTACCGGTTGGTGGCTCCAATCGGTACTAAAGACCCCCCCTTAGTACCGGTTGGAGCCACCAACCCGTACTAAAGACCACCACCTCTTTAGTACCGGTTCGTGGCACGAACCGGTATTAAAGGTTCGCCACGAACCGGTACTAATGAGCGCCGCCCGCCTGGCCGTTGGAACCGGCACTAATGTACATTAGTGCCGGTTCAATTGCAAACCGGAACTAATGAGTTTCACATTAGACCATTTTTGTACCAGTGATAGCAGCAGCGCTTTTTGCTAGTACGCGCTACTGCTAAAGTTATAGCAGTAGCGTGGTTTGTTTATACGCGCTGCTACTAAGTAACAGTAGCGCATGATTTTGTACAACGCTACTACTAAGATATTGTGTATAAGGCTTTCTCTAGTAGTGTATTGTAATATAGCCGGAACCGTCATACACATGTCTTTCTAATGCTTCCCAAGCCCAGATTGTTAGGTGACATTCTCCACCTCTGCGATGCAAGCTAGCATCACGTTTGGTGCACCATGCCCCTGTGCTGTACACTTAAGGAACAATATTGAAAGCAGGGAAGGAGGCAATACTTTACAGCACACTTCATAAGAGTTGTTGGTGGCGATGGACCTCAATATATGCGAGGTTTCTCACTGCTCTTTCTTTTTTGTGTCGAATTGGTTATCAATTCCTATGGACCCTACCTGAAAAAAGTAGTTGTGGTTTTGGCACGCAACCACTATTTGATCTTTTGCATGCACAAAGGGATTTATGGAGATGGCATAGCCAGCTAAGAATTGTGAAGAATGGTCAGAGGAAAAGCAACTAATGGTGGCTGCCAACAATTAATCTTCAGAACGTGCAGAGTGCTTCTCAAGCTCATCGCATGTCTTCTTATCTATGTCTTAAACTGTGAAGATATATACAAGGTTTTGGGTCGAAATATAAGCATCCAAGTTGGCATTGGAAGAGTCACAGTCGTGTTTGATTCACGAGACCCGAGGCCAACTCTCTGTTTGTCCATGGCATGGCAAAACAGGAGCAGCTTGATGCCAAAATCTCTATCTAGTATAAAGAAATGGCACCATCTATGTAACCATGCATAGAGAAATGAGTGTTTGCTCCTCGCAAGGCGGCTATAGATATGCAGTCAGACAGGGAAACAACAAGGGCATGTGTGTGTGTATTTTCTCTCGCTCATTTGAACAGGTGTGAGTTGTTCAATAGTCCATTCATTGATAAAATGTCCAAATAGGCCATCACTGTGGGCAGAGGACTCCTAGGTTATCAAGCATAAGCCCTAAAATGAAAGATCGAATGTACTATTCTAGTCACAGAATGCATGTGACAATAAAGAATTGTATTGATGGGGCCGTGAACTCGGTCCACTAACACATTCAGATACTTCCATTCTCATCCTCTCGACAACCTCCTTAGAGCGTGTATACACACCTTCTTCGCATGATCAAGGACCGAGGTTCATCTCGTTTAGAGCCTCTCAAGCTTCCTTTGTCGTATTTTTCTCTCATATGGTAATAAACACAGCACCGGGCAGTTTAGGATATGAAGGTCCATTGTCTCGTCAACCGCCTGCCCTTCCACCATCGCCCAAACACCATGTGCATGCATGGGGATGTTTATCTCCGCAGCACACACCCCTTAATTATCGTCATCGAGCATCAGGGTACTACATCCTTCAATGTCTACATTACCATCTCCTTGGATTTCTCTTCAAATGTGAAGCAACATAACGGCGACAGAGAATCCTCCAACCCCACTGTAGAGCAGATCAATGCTGAAGAAGGTTGTACCAGTTAGCTATGGCATATGTTACCACTTGATAACTTTCCCAAGGATCGAACACATAGTCAGGAGGCAGCTCAACTGGCCATATGCAACTCGCCTCGGTGCGTACGTACTAGCCGCAACTTTCAAAATTTTGCTGGAGCTCACACAAACACCGATACAAGATTAGGACTAGATGATATGTGTCCTTCTCGGTTCACCATGTCGATAACCTAGAATCTGGCCTTCGCTGGTTGGTTCCGGTAACGACGTCGCTTGAGTGTATTTTCCTTCATGAAGGCGACGATGTTGAAGAACCTCGTTGCTCTTGTGGTGTCGATAGATGCTTGGTGTGGATATGGTTATTGTAGTAGTTTGTTCGAACGTTGTTGATCGCTTCAGGGTCTTTTCTTGTTTCTTGCTAAGTCATAGTTTTCTTCTTGTATGACTTTGTTATTTGTTGGTGTTTTTGTGTGTGTTCGAGTTGGTTGTGGGCGTACTAAATGTAGAGAGACCTGATGTGCGCTCTTTGTGTTTGTACCCTCTTGATGCTTAATTTTAAGTTAACAAAATTTACCCTTTGTAAAAAAAAACATAATGAAAACAATAAAACCAAATGCGCCGCGTTTATAAGCAAATGTTTGCCGAAGTCAAGTAAAATGCCAGCAAATCAGTACACTGGCATGTACTTTTTTATTGGCGTGGAGCCCGTCAGACACTCTGCATGCTGCTTTATTGGACCCACAGTAATGTTACACTGCCTTAGTCTGCGGCTCGTGCAGTTTCATAAGAGCATGTAACCTCAAAATTGGTAAAACTAAGAAGGTAGTCCTACTGAAACGTCATCTCGCACAAGAAACGCGAGTAACTAAAATTTTGTGAGCTACACTGAATAGTATATATAATATAAACGAAGAAAATAACATTCCAACCAAAAACATATATTGCCACCAAAACAGCATCCAAGGAGGGCCAGATGATTGAAGAACGATTGAAGAACACAAATGATAGAAGAGGAAACCACTGTGTGGAATCTCATAACAGAAAGTATAGACTGCTTATTCCGACTTCAGGTCAATCCAGTAATACCGTGATGCTGGTTGTTTGCACCATTCATGCTATTCTTTGCCCGCTCAAGGCTGTATGTAAGCAGCAAGCAAGTGCGAGATCCTTCGTGCTGATTGGTTCCCTGCTCTGCACATCCTGATTCCGCCCACCTCCTAGTCCCACACATGCTCAAACATAATGCTACATGAGTACGAACAATTGAACATCTAGTTTAAGGAAGATTAGGTTGATCATGTAGTATGTAGTGAAGCCAGACAATTAACCGCATCAATCTAGGATGGAAAGCTAATTCGCACGCAGAAGGGCAACATGTGCTCATATCCCAAGAGTACACGTCGACAGGAAAAACTGGAAGATTTATGAAGGCCCTCCTCTTCAAAGAGGTCCATGCGCTCATATCCAAGGGTACTAGTAACCCTGACAAGAAAAACAAATGCGGGGTAGTGCTACATAGGTACGTAGTGAATACTTATAGCGCTGTTAGAAAGTTGGTGAGGTGTGCTTTTGGAAACTATATCCATGTTAGTCACTGTAGTAGCCTTAAGCTTCAAACCATATAAAAATGGAGTTTGTTCAAATGACATTTACATTAGATACTTTTTATTTTGCGGGTGGACATTTCCATTAGATTCATTACGATACTACGCCATGAAAGCAATATTGCAACTGAAATAGAAGTTGAATAATCTCATCTTTGTCACAAAACAACATGTTTTGCTTCATGGTTGTTTAATGATATTGTATTTTGCAAAAACTACCCGCCTTCGAAGATAATATACTTGAGTGGCACTTTTAGTTTGCTAAGATGTTTGTGCCAAAAGGTGGTTGAGTTCAAGAGGAATTGTTGGACAAAATTGTTTCCCATTCCGATGTTGTTACTAGGATAATGTATTGTGTGTATTACTTAAAAACTGTTCATGGACATAAAATGTATGTATTAGCACCCATATAATAAACTCCAACAGTTGGATTGTTTGAACGGCAATACGTGGGTGTCTTTCCTGCTCGTCAAGAAAACTTTCCTTCCTCCTCTCGCCGGCGGTGCCGCCGATCTGCCCCACTTCCGTTGGCCTTTGGACCCTGGAGGTGCGGCGGTGCGTATCTTCAACGTCTTGGTTGGGACTGTGTGGCGGTGGCAATGTCCCTCAGTACGAATAATGTCTCCCACGTACGGTCCCCGTCTCGATGGTGCGAAGGTGTGAATAGCATCGTCGGAGGAATTGTGGAGGTGCGTCTCCATCTAATCCCACTGGATTCGGTCAGTGTTAATCTTTGGTGGATCCAGTTTTTGTTCGTCTTCTTTCGTTTAGTTACTTGTTTGATTTTTCCGATCTACAACTCTCTTCATTAGTCATGCTTGCTGCTCTGGTGCGCTAGTCCTTTGGGGCCTTAGCATGATGACTTCTCAACTGTCTACTACAACATGGTTTGCTAAGGGCCGATCATGCTAAGGGCCGATCAGGGAGGGGCGATGACAGCAGCGCGCCTTCGGCATGCTCCAGTGCTTATAGTCGTCACTAGGTAGTCCATGAACATGGTTGTAATGCTTATTACCTCTAGTGTTCTCTGTACGGTCATCACTGATGTATAGATTGTTGGAACAAGGCCACGGCGTCTAGTGCAGTTGGGCTCGTCGGGCGAGTCGGATGCATGCGGGACTTGCAGGACGCATTGGTGCGGTCGGGCTCGTCGAGTGCGTGCTGGACGTGTGGGACGCAGCGGAAGCGTGACGAGTGTGCGTGCATGGTGTGCGTGTGTGTGGTCTGGTGGTGCGTGAGCTAGGCCCACGTTGGGTTCCACCGCATAGGCCTGTGTTGTTAGCGAAATTAGCAGCAGCGCGTAGCGATCAGTTGAAGGGCTGGCCACGTTGTACGTGTTAGTGTGCGGCTAGAGCGCAGCCGAAGCCCATGAATCGCACGCTCTGGCGAGTGGAGGAGGTGGGCAGCGTGATATATGCACGAGCCCGGGTATAATCCTCCGTGCTCTACCCGTTTGTATGTTGCGGCTGGTTAGTCCAGAGATAAAGAAAAAACCAGGGCGTTTGAGCGCCGGGGCGTTGGTCGCCAGAGAAGTGCTTCTTCTACCTTCGTCCAGTGAGAAAGAGAGAGCTAGTCTAAGGCTGCACCAACATAGATTGGAAATTTCTTCGCAAGAAAAACACCCATATAATAATCAGTGGAAAAAAGGATTTTTATCTTGACACCCAAATAACAATTGAAATGACATCCGAACATAAAAAAATTCTCTTGTAGGCAAACAAACCTCAATGTTCTTTGAAAAGTGTGCTAACACCACAAGATTGATCATCTCAAAAAAAAACACCACAAGATTGATGAAAACTAAAAAAATGGTGGCCAAGTAAAAAACACTTCCATCTGAGATATGGCTGAAGACATAAACCATCTATCCTCTCAAAACTATTGGTAAACGTTTAACAAATTTGCTATAGATTATTGACTCGAAATCCCGGTGACGAAATTCACACCTATGTAAAATACCTAGTATCTCAAATTGTACGCATCATGTTTTCAGTTCATGACACCTTAGTTGATCTTATTAGAGCATCTCTAGCAGACGCGTCAAAACGTATATTTGAGGGCAAAGTATTTGTTTTAGGGAATTAAACATCAGCTAGCAAATCCCCTAAATCATTAGCCTAGAATGATTTTTGTAAATTACTCAATGTTTTTTTATAGTGCCTGAGTACAGACACTCAAACAGAATTATCACAACCAGAGAGCAAAACCGGCCTCAGGCAAGCCGAAATGTCGGCAATCAGAGTTTGGTTCCCTTGTGATCTAGCGAGTCCCGCTAGCTAGTTCATGTGAAAGACATTGGATGTTCTTCCCACCCACCTGGTTTGATGGGACTCAAAGCTTGATAGGGCTCTCTTTATGTCAGCTAGCAGGGTAACATGCAGAGCGACTTGGGGTAGCCTGTTGCAACTCATTTACAATCATTTGGCAGTCCGCCTCCAGGATTATGTGACCTCTGTAGATGTCAAATAGTGCCTGCAGGCCAGATTTAACAGCACAGGCTTCAGCTCGCTCCAGGTTGTTTTGTAGGGCTGATGGTCCACCGTATTATATAGAATCATTAGGAGGCATTGCAATAGATGTCATCCTAATGCTTCCCACGCCTAGATTGTTAGTTGACATTTTCCACCTATGTGATGTAAGCTCTGTCATCGCATTTAATGGATCATGCCTTAGTGTTGCACACGCAAGGAACAACATTGGGAGCAGTGAGGTGGCAAGGCATTGGATCACATTTCATAAGAGATGTTGGTGGTGATGGACCTCTATATATGCAAGGTTTCTCACTCCTCTTTCTTTTTTTTTGTCAAATTGCTCATCAACTCCTACTGACCCTATGGCCCTACCTATAGGAAAAGAGGTTGTAGTTTTTGCACGCAAGCACTAGTTGATCTTTTGCATGCCCAAAGAGACTTTTGGAGATGTGATAGCCAACTAAAAAGTGTGAATGGTCGGAGGAAAATCAACTAAGAGGAACTCTAACATATCCCATATCCGCAAAATAACTACTGTTTAGGTGAAGTTTGTGCCAAAAAACTTCTCCAACATATCCCATAAATGCGGAATAAATTGACATGATCCTGTAAACTTGACCCAACTTCTCTCAAGTTTAGGGGAAATTTTGCTTCCTGTAAAGTTTTTGAGGCAAGGTAACCGCCCGAAACTTCCCGGCGCGCCACCGCAGCCCCGCCAAAATGCCACTCCCCTGCCGCAGTCCGCCTGCCGCCGCCCCGCCAGAATACCGCCCCCGCTTGCCCCAGTCGTGCCGCTGGAATGCCGCATTGCTAGCGCTGCCTGCCAGCCCGCCGCCCCGCCAGAGGCCATCGTGCATTTCACTGACTGGCGGGCCCTAGGCCATTATTTACTTTTAGTTATTGAAAGATAAAGTAAAAATAGATTTAGGGGAAGATGTTTTACGGGATATGACAAAAGTAGCTTTCGGGAAACTTCCCCTAAAATTTATGGACATCGTGTAAAAGCACTTTCACGGAAAGTTTTTTATAGGAACTGTTGGAGTTGCTTTAAGGGTGGATGCCAACAATTAATCGTCGGAACATGCAGAATGATTCTCAAGCTCATCATATGTCTTCTTATCTACGACTTCAAACTCTGAACAAAAGTACAAAGTTTTGGGTCGAAATATAAGTATCCAACTTGACATGGGAAGAGTCGCAATCGTAGTCACTCACGAGATCTGAGGCCAACTCTCCATTTGTCCATGACATGGCAAAACAAGACCAAATTGATGCCAATATCTATCCAGTATAAACAAATGGAACCATCTATGCAACCATGCGTAGACAAAGGGGTGTTTGCTCCAGGCAAGGTGGTCGTTGATGTGCAGTCAAACAAAGGGAAACAGAAAAGGCATGTGTGTGATTTTCTCTTGCTCATTTGAACATGTGTGAGTTGTTCAATACCCCATCAGGAATACAACTCCAAATAGGCTATCACTGTTAGCAGACGCCTGCCATGTAATCCAGGCATAAGCTATAAAATTAAAGATTAACTCTAGTCACAAATGCATGTCGCAACAAAGAATTGTGTTCATGTGGCCGTGAGCTTGATTCATATAAACAAGAGCCTAAGAGAGCATGGATGTTATATCCGACGCGTACCCACTGATGAAACATTCAGATACTTTCATGCTCATCCTCTCGACCACCTCCTTAGAGCGTGTATACACACTTTCTTAGCAAGATCAAGGAGCAAGGTTCATCTCGTTTAGAGCCTCTCAAGCTTCCTTTCTTGTATTTTGTCTGATATGGTCATAAAAACGGCATCATGCACAACTTATGGCATTTTTTTCGATAAGGAGGATTACCCCCGGCGTCTGCATCAGGCACAACTTAGGATATGGAGGTCCACTGTCTTGTCGACCGCCTTGTTGCCTTTCACCGCTGCACAAACACTGGTGGAAAAACAGGCTTCCGTCCAGCCCCATAAGTCGCGAAGCTGTAGGAACCGCGACTAATGGGACCTTTAGTCGCGGTTCTGGAGGTGAACCGCGACCAAAGGCCTGGGCCCAGGGCGCTCGGTGGCCAGCTGGCGCACGTGAGGGTCTTTAGTCACGGTTGGCCAGGACAACCGCGACTAAAGGCCTTCGGGCACCTTTAGTCACGGTTTGCCAGGCCAACCGCAACTAAAGCCCCTCCCCTATATATACCCATCCAGCAGCCAACACTTAGCCATTTGGAGCCATTCTCTTCACAAGTGGGTGTAGGTTTGCTTTTGGTTCCTCTTATGCACATAAGGTGTTTGATGAAATGCCCCAAGAGCATGAAACAAACATGACATGAAGTGTTGGAGCCACACTCCTCGATCGCGGTTAGCAACTTGATGAACCTTTGATGTGTCATTGATAAAATATGCATGTGTGCAGTTCATTGTTTAATTTATATTGTTTGTAGCTAGTTAGTTTAACAAATGCATGATGGTTAATTATATATTTTATATTATAATAATGCAGATGAATCGGCAATGGATGTACGGTAACCGACTCTCCGGCGAGTTCACTACGGGTTTGAAAGATTTCCTCGTAGTGGCTAATGCGAACAAGCAGGGGGGTTTTGTTATCTATCCATGTGTTATCTGTAAGAATCAGAAGGGTTACTCTTCCTCAAGAGATGTTCACATGCATCTGCTTCGGCACGTTTTCATGCCAAGCTATAATTGTTGGACCAAGCATGGAGAAAGAGGGGTTATAATGGAAGAAGATGAAGAAGGGGATGATTTCATCGATGAAAGCTATCTTGCTCATTTCGGTGATACTTTCATGGAGGATGCTGAAGGTGAAGGGGAAGGTGAAGAAGAGGCACGTGATGATCCCGTTGATGATCTTGGTCGGACCATTGCTGATGCACGGAGACGCTGCGAAACTGAAAAGGAGAGGGAGAATTTGGATCGCATGTTAGAGGATCACAGAAAGGCGCTGTACCCCGGATGCGATGATGGTCTGAAAAAGCTGGGCTGCACACTGGATTTGCTGAAATGGAAGGCAGAGGCAGGTGTAGCTGACTCGGCATTTGAAAACTTGCTGAAAATGTTGAAGAATATGTTTCCAAAGAATAACGAGTTGCCCGCCAGTACGTACGAAGCAAAGAAGGTTGTCTGCCCTCTAGGTTTAGAGGTTCTGAAGATACATGCATGCATCAACGACTGCATCCTCTACCGCGGTGAATACGAGAATTTGAATGAATGCCCGGTATGCACTGCATTGCGTTATAAGATCAGAGGCGATGACCCTGGTGACGATGTTGAGGGCCAGAAACCCAGGAAGAGGGTTCCCGCCAAGGTGATGTGGTATGCTCCTATAATACCACGGTTGAAACGTCTGTTCAGGAACAAAGAGCATGCCAAGTTGTTGCGATGGCACAAAGAGGACCGTAAGTCGGACGGGGAGTTGAGACACACCGCAGATGGAACGCAATGGAGAAAGATCGACAGATGGTTCAAAGATTTTGCAGCTGACGCAAGGAACATAAGATTTGCTCTAAGTACGGATGGCATGAATCCTTTTGGCGAGCAGAGCTCCAGCCATAGCACCTGGACCGTGACTCTATGCATCTACAACCTTCCTCCTTGGTTGTGCATGAAGCGGAAGTTCATTATGATGCCAGTGCTCATCCAAGGTCCGAAGCAACCCGGCAACGACATCGATGTGTACCTAAGGCCATTAGTTGATGAACTTTTACAGCTGTGGGGTGGTGTCCGTGTGTGGGATGAGCACAAACAAGAGGAATTTGACCTACGAGCGTTGCTTTTCGTAACCATCAACGATTGGCCTGCTCTTAGTAACCTTTCGGGACTGTCAAATAAGGGATACAATGCATGCACGCACTGCTTACATGAGACTGAAAGTGTACATTTGCCAAATTGTAAGAAGAACGTGTACCTTGGGCATCGTTGATTTCTTCCGAAAATTCATCCAGTAAGAAAGAAAGGCAAGCATTACAACGGCAAGGCAGATCACCGGCCGAAGCCTGCGGAACGCACTGGTATTTGATATGGTCAAGGATTTGAAAGTCATCTTTGGAAAGGGTCCTGGCGGACAATCAGTTCCGAAGGGAGCTGACGGGCACGCAGCCATGTGGAAGAAGAAATCTATATTCTGGGAGCTAGAATATTGGAAAGTCCTAGATGTCCGCTCTGCAATCGACGTGATGCACGTTACGAAGAATATTTGCGTGAACCTCCTAAGCTTCTTGGGCGTGTATGGGAAGACAAATGATACAAAGGAAGCACGGCAGGACCAGCAACGTTTGAAAGACCCTGATGACCGGCATCCGGAATGGTTTCAAGGTCGTGCCAGCTACGCTCTGACCAAAGAAGAGAAGGTCATCTTTTTTGAATGCCTGAGCAGTATGAAGGTCCCGTCTGGATTCTCGTCCAATATAAAGGGAATAATAAACATGGCGGAGAAAAAGTTCCAAAACCTGAAGTCTCACGACTGCCATGTGATTATGACGCAATTGCTTCCGATTGCTTTGAGGGGGCTCCTGCCGGAAAATGTTCGAGTAGCCATTGTGAAGCTATGTGCATTCCTCAATGCAATCTCTCAGAAGGTAATCAATCCAGAAGTTCTACCACGGTTACAGAACGATGTGATCCAATGTCTTGTCAGTTTCGAGTTGGTGTTCCCGCCATCCTTCTTCAATATTATGACGCACCTCCTGGTTCACCTAGTCGAAGAGATTTTCGTTCTCGGTCCTGTATTTCTACACAATATGTTCCCCTTCGAGAGGTTCATGGGAGTATTAAAGAAATATGTTCGTAATCGTGCTAGGCCAGAAGGAAGCATCGCCAAGGGCTATGGAAATGAGGAGGTAATTGAGTTTTGTGTTGACTTTGTTCCTGACCTTAAGCCGATTGGTCTTCCTCGATCGCGGCACGAGGGGAGACTAAGTGGAAAAGGCACGATCGGAAGGAAATCAACGATATGTATGGACGGCCATTCTCTGACTGAAGCACACCACACTGTACTGACCAATTCCAGCTTGGTGGCTCCGTACTTTGAGAAACACAAGAATATTTTACGCTCGGACAACCCGGGGAAGCCTGAATCCTGGATTAGGAAGGCCCACATGGAGACTTTCGGCAGTTGGTTGAGAAAATATTTAATGAATGACAATGATGTTGTAGATCAGCTGTACATGTTGGCCAAGACACCATCTTCGACTATAACGACTTTCCAAGGGTACGAGATAAATGGGAATACATTTTACACGATCGCCCAAGATAAAAAGAGCACCAACCAAAACAGTGGTGTCCGCTTTGATGAGGATGCTCCATGGATACGGCACAATCGTAAGCAAGCAGGGACACAAGGGAAGAAATGATGTGTAATAATTTATTGTACCAAACTTTGTTGAATGGATCATGTGAATTATATTACCCGTGATGTGTTTGGTGTCCATTTTCGAATGATACATGAAATTTGGAGTGATGTAGTCCATGACGCTCCATGGATACCAAAGTTTGACGACCGGCCTCTGGTATATTATTTGATATATTATTTGTATTTTTAGAATTTTGAATTGAATTAGTTTTATTTTTCTGAATTTTTTGATATATTATTTGTATTTTTAACATTTTTTGACGCGCGGTGTTTTTTTAGGGATCGAGAGGGGACGGCGAGGGTTATAAATGTGTTGTCCTCGCCTCCCCTCTCCGTGACGCCGTCGTCTGCCGCCCCGTCTCGCGCTCTACCGCGACACCCTCTCCCACCCCTTCCTCGCCCCCTCCTTTTGCCACCGCCCTTTCGCCACCGCCACCGCCACCGCCCCCCTTCTTCACTTAATTAATTTGTTTTTACTACATGTTTTCAGGACTGATATAATGGCGGACGATAGAGCTGACCCGATTATGGACAACTATGATCCGGACGGTGAAGCACATATGTTCGGCATCATAAACGGCGATATTCTATATGTGCCGACCGGAGAAGAAGAAGATGATATCTCTTCTTATCTGAACCTTGACGGTGAAGATGAAGGGCGCCGTCAGCAAGATGATGCCGAACAAACGTCGATAAACGACGATCTTCAAATGGAAGTAGCAACCACCTCCGGCGCCGAGGTATATATATACATTGAGCCTCTGGTGATACAAACTAACTGATTTGAATAAATATGTGTGTACTAACGCGCGCGACTCTTTCTTATTTTAGCCCTCGGCCGGATCGTCGAAACAATCGAGTACGTCGTCAAAGCATGGCGCAACCAAGACGATGAAACAAGGAGAAACATGCACCATCGAGGTTGTCGACAGTGCAACCGGCAGGCCGCTGGATCCCCGCAAGAACGCCACCAAGTTTGTCAGCCAATGCGGAGCCATTGTTAGAGACAACGTCTCGATCACCGTCCAGGAGTGGAATGAGCCAAAGAAGGCACGAATTGATGGTTTCACTTTTGTCGATAAGAGAACAAAAAAAGATTGCTTCAAGAAGCTTATGGAACATTTCGTTCTACCTCCGGAATACAACAAATTCGATGAGGAGGGTAACAAGATTGAGGAAAACAAGGAGAGGAGGAGGCTAGTCAAACAGTTCGCTCTTCATAAGATGGCCAACGCATTCCGAAAATTCAAGCAAAATCTAGCCCATGACTTTGTCAAGCAGAACAAGACTCCGGATTTCAAAGGACAATATGAGAAACTGAAACATGATTGGCCAGAATTTGTGAAGCAAAAGAAATCGGAGCAGTTCATTCAAATATCGAAAAAAAATAAGGAAAATGCGGCTAAGAAGGAGTACAATCATGTTATGGGGCCAGGAGGGTATCGCATTTGGGTGCCTAGGTTGGAGAAGATGGAGAACGAGCTGAGGGCGCGAGGAATCCGTCCAGGTACGGAGGGATGGGACCCAAGGGCCAAAAGCTGGTGGTACGGGCATGGGGGAACGCTGAACCCGGAGACAGGGGAGTGTGTTTACCGGGGCAAATTAATTAAACCCACCCAAGCCCTTATTAACGCAATGAGGGATGCTCAACAGGGGAAGATCAAGTTCAACAGAGAGAACGACGCGCTGACAAAAGCCCTCGGGAATCCTGAACACGGAGGACGTGTACGAGGCATGGGGCACATTCCGTGGAAAATAGGGTTCCCCCAGAACGATGACCTGTACGGTTACAGAAGCCGTAAGAGAAAGATGGATCGGGAAGCAGATGTTGTGGCGCGGTTGGCATCGGAAATGGATGTGATGAAGAAAACCATGAGTGTACTAGTAGCCGAAAGAGATGCAGCTCGGGTGCAGCATGAAGATCATCCAGCGGATCTCGGAAGCCAGCAGCGGAGAAGCAGCGTGGCTTCCACGGAGGCCCCACCGGCTGGTGCAGATGCACC
>NC_041389.1:562837544-562873638 GCF_002162155.2 Triticum dicoccoides
GACTAAAGGTCCTCCGCCCCGACGGCCGCCTGGCGCCCATGTGGACGGGCCGTTAGTCGCGGTTCTTAAGCAGCCGCGACTAAAGGTGGGGGGCTTTAGTCGCGCTTATTTGGTCGCGGTTGCGCAACCGCGACTAATGGCAGTTGCGAACCGCGACCAAAGGCCTTTTTTCCACCAGCTCCGTGTGCATGCATGGGGATCTTCATCTCTACAACACATGCCCCTTAATTATATTCAACGAGCACGAGCGTACTACATCCTTCAATGTCGACATTATCATCTTCAATGTCCCTTCATATATGAAGAACAATAACAATGACAGAGAATCCCCCAACCCCACTATGGCGCAGATCGATCATGAAGAAGTCTCTACCACTTAGCTATGATATATACCACCTGTTAACTTTTCCATGGATCGAACACACGGTCATGAGGCAGCTCAACTGGCCACCGTAAGCAACCCACGTCTGTGTGTACGAACTAGCTGCACCTTTTGGTATTTTTCCGGTGCTCACACAAGCTTGAACACTAGATTAGATAACAAGCACATAAAGGCACTAAATCGAAGTTGGCCAGAGTACTAGGTATGGCTTTTAAATTTGCTAATGCTCTTTTGTTTTCTCCTACATCAAAATTGACAATCCTAATCAAGCACATACTAGTTCTAGGAAACTTATCAAGCTAACCTAATTCAAACTCGGACTCTTATGACACTTGTCAATTCAGTTCTGACTTCTACGCTAACAACAATATCTGGATTACTACTACAATCATGAGGTGCCAATTCTGGGAGCCCAGTTATATTTTCACTGCCACTTTCCGCAAAGTACTAGTACCGGAGTACATTCTGCCTTTGCATATTTGCAGCTGTTGGCTCCACTGCTTGCATATCAAGCAAAGCCATGCCTTGAAGAATCTTAATCGTAGAAGCCTGGGCTACAAAAAGAAACAGGTCAATTAATCTTATGATGAGACTGGAGATGCAACAATAGCAAAGCATACATGCAAGAATGAACATTGAAAACTTTTTTTTGAAAAGGGGAGCAAGCCCTGGCCATCGGACAACTAACCACTTTCCAGAAAATATAGCTCACTCGCATTCCTGACACCACTCAAGCCATAATCTTTGAAGCGACATCTGCCCCGTACCCCACCTTTGCGATATCCACCAGCATGACATTTAATGGTACACAGATTTTTAACGCGTATGAATACATACCACATTACCATGCTGCTAGTTGATAAGTATATTTCACATATATAATTTTGGTACTCAAATATAGCTTCTATCGTGACATATTCGTCCATTCTTGCCATGATTGATTGAATATTGCTTGATAATCATCAAAAAGGATCATTTACTAGTCTTTGGTCTATCTTGCAGAAATGTGCGCAAAGGCACTAATAATCGTCAAGATTCCGTCTATGTGGCTATCGAGAAGAGTGAAGAAGAGAAGAGAAGGAAGAAGAGACTTGTGTGAGATGAAGAGAAGTAACCAGGGGGCTAGGTAAAGAAGTGGGAGGACCTTCTTGTGAAGAAAGAAGAGAAGAAAGAGGGCCAAATCACAAAGTGCAGATGAGAGTAGGGGAACAAAATCCCTAGGCGCTGGAGGGATCCGATCGGGCCTGGCCATATCTCCATCTCTCTTCTCCCCCACCACTTCTTCCACCTCAGGCCGCTGTCACGGCCAGGCTGGCGTGGTGGTGCGCCTCTGCAGCCCAGCCACCACCATCTCCATCCATCTCCGCTGCGCCACCATCCACATCAGCGCCGCTGCGCCATCCATCACCAGCACCAACACCCAGCGCCACCCAGCACCTCCACACGCTCCACACCGCCGCCATCCATCACCACCGCACCACTGAACACCTCCGCGCGAGAGTTTCCCTGCTGCCGTCCTTCTTCCCTTGCCTCTGCTGCTGCTCTTGCTTGCGCCCCTGTGCTGCTGCCTTTCTTCTCCCCTTGCTACTGCTCCCCTTTTCTAGCGCCTCAACCTGCTGCTCCTTCTCCTTCGCCTGCTGCTAGTCCCTTTCCCCACTCCTCTGCTGCTCCTCCTCTTAAAACTGCTGCTGCTCTTCTTTCCCACGTTCCTGCTCTGCACTCTGCTTCTCACCTCCGTTGCTGCTGTTTCTCTTCTGAACCTCTGCTACTGTTCAGCTCTGAACCTCTGCATCTGTGTTGAATGTGCTTTCAGTGTTCTTGAGATGTGTAAAACTGTTCAATATTCAGCTTACAATTTGTAAAACTTTTGTGATTCAGTGGTGTCTCTATGTTATACATATAGCTTGTGTACTGCTTGCTGCAGTAAATTTCAGTTTGTAAGTTCCTGTGATAGCTCCAGTACATGTGACTTTTATGTTGTCTCAAGTTCCTGTTATATATATACATATGTGTGTGTCTGTGATGTGATACATTTATGTTCTGTCCTACAACCTTATTGTGTTAGCATTTTATTTCTCATGTAAAACGAAAATACCAAAAATATTATTGAAGATAATCTGAACCTCCTTTGCCCTTTTTACATTTTCTTTGGTGACGATCTTTGGGTACAACCTTGTTTAGTGTAGGTTTATTTTCTTGCATTCATAATCTGAATTGTGTTACCTAGCTTTAGCCAAGCACCGTCATCGATTTTCCTAGTCCCTGATGAGAACACGACACTCGTAGTTTGGGGCGTAAAAACCCCGCTATATTACAATTGATCATTTTGGCGCCGTTGCCGGGGACTAGCGTCGAGCAATTGTGCGAAGCTATAGACTAGGCTTAGTATAGTTTTTGTTTAAATTTCCAGTCAAATTTATTTTTGTGTTTCTTTTACCTTTTTACTTTTTGTTGCTTCGGCTTATTAGGATACTAACCCTCTCACCAATGTTTCATGTTTGTGAGCGTGTGTAGGATATCTTATTTATTTGTAGGCTGATTGACAGTTGCACTTGAACATATGGCTTTAGTACGTGATCTTTGGTTGCCAAGTAGTTTGGACACGATGACAGGGCCAATTTGGCCATCTATTGAGGCCAAAAATTTTGAGTTGAGGCCTGGACTTATTGCTCTCGTCTTGCAGAATCAGTTTAGAGGATTACCCAATGAAGACCCTCATGAGCACATTAGTAATGTTCTGGAGTATGCCAATACAGTCCAGTATCATGGCGTTTCCCAAGATGCTATCAAGTGTATGTTGTTCACATTCTCTCTCAGAGATGCTGCTAAGGACTGGTACTATTCTTTGCCATCAAGATCATACACTTGGGGTGATATTTCACAAGCTTTCCTGCATAGATATTTTCCACTTTACAAGCAAGCTGCAATTCGTGACCAGATCCTCAGTTTTGCGCAAGATGGTAGTGAGAGCTTGTATGCAGCTTGGGAGAGATATAAGTATTTGCTTAGAAAATGTCCTAATCATGGGCAAAAGGATTGGTTAGTGCTTCAGATATTCTATAGAGGGCTGACACATGCTTCAAGAGATCTTATTGATATGTCAGCTGGTGGAACAATCATGAACAAGACCGTCGAGGGTGCAATTATTCTCATTGAGAGCATTGCCTTCCACCAAATGCAATGGGGTTATGAAAGGCCTAGTTCAAATCCGAAGGTTGCAAGCCTCGTGCAATCAGAAGTTGTGTGTTCCATAAGTGAACAGAAATCATCCATGGTGCCTAATATTCAAAACCAGCATGTTTCATTCCGGGGACAACAACATTTCAGAACTGAATTAGATCCTCCATATAGAACGATTGATCTTACTTCAATTATCCTTAATGATGATTATGATATTTTTCAAGATGATGAAACTACTGTAGATCAGATGGAAACCACAGTAGCAGATCCAATACCTCATGGCAATGAAACTGTCCAGAATGAGTCAAAGCTGCAAGAAGATGTTTATGAGGAACCTACTCTGATTGATGCTAAGTTGAGACAGCAAGATATGGAGAAATTCACTTGTGTTAGTCAACTATGTGACTGGTGGAATTTAGTCGTGTCACCAATTGCCCACACTTGTGTTACAACGGTATCTGGGCTATTTGTCAAGAAGAAATCATTAGCTCCACCGGTGGTTGCCTCTATCACAGTTAAAGAGAGTATCTCAGAGAAGAATAGTGAAGATGAGATTCCAACTCCTGCACATACAACTAAGCAAGTCGGAGCCATTCCAAGGAGAGAGATACAAGAGGTTGAGTCAAATTTAGAAGAGTTGATACTTCAATATCCTGAGAAGATCCCACGTGTTGCTGAGCTGCATGACTGGTGGAAGTCATCAGTGTCACTGTTGAGACTTAGTAGTGATGGTGATGAGGAGAACATTGCTCAGAAAGACAGCGAGGTAGTGATCTCAGCACCCCTACCAGATCATGTTAGTGAATATTCACATATGGGGACACTTCAGACTCAATTAAGTGTTGCTGGTAGTAGCACCATAGAAGATCTAGAGGAAGAGAGTCCTCAACTTGAAAAAGATTTACAAGAAGACAAGGAACAAGATGATCAAGAGCTGCAATTTCCAAGTGATCAAGTTGAAAACTCATCATCTACTACTCCTGAAGAAGTACAAGATGCTGCTATAGATGAAGATGAAGAACCTGAGATTCATTGGCCTATTGTCATACATGAGCGCGATGTGTCAGGTTTACCCAATCCTCTTGATGACATGGTCCCTTGTGATTTCTTTGCTTCTAACTTGAATTGCATGATGCCATCACTTAAGGTAGATTTGAAAAACTATTTTCTTGGACATGATCATACAGACCCTGTTAGTGGCATTACTCTCATTTGTGATGATCACAGTTACTTTCCTCGTGCTAGTTCTATGCTTAATGAAACATATCATTCCCATGTTAGTCTTGAGCTTAATGATAAATATCATCCTCATGTTAGCATTGAGCTTACTGATTTGTACCGTCCTAAACATGTGCTTTATAGCTATGCTTATGTAATTGGGTACTCTATAGATGATTTAGAGGGCATTACCCTTGTCACTTGTATTGTTTCCTTGGTTGAGTGCTGTTTCATGTTGTTGCTTGTGCACGATCCACTACATGCTGACCAAGTTCGAGATGACATTCCCTGGGACCCCGGTGGACCCATGGCATGGGGATGAGGAGAAGCAAGGAGCACACATGAAGAGAGAAGCTGGAGCAGGCATGAGGATAGAGAAGCAAAAAGAGAAGAGCTGGAGCTTAGAGAGTGATCAAGCGAGTGCTACTTCATAGTGCCCGGTTAGCTGTTTCATGACCCATTCTGAGTATATCATCCATTGATGCTTGCTGAATTAAATTGCTATTTGGGTTGCTTGTGCCATTTCTTAAATGTTGTCCCACTGAATTTCACCTTTGACATATGGTGCTTGATGAGAATATGCGAACTAATTGTTGAATGCCTTGTAACTAGTGATCTACACCCTGTTTGCTCTGCTGAAAGTAGTGAAAGCTATTAGTTCTGAGTGCTCAAATCCCTAGTACACTAGAAACTAAATCATTTTCTGCATTTACTATGATACACCTAGATCACCATGTTTAGATGCTGAATTTGTGCCAAGTGTGTTCCCATTGAGAGCAATCACCTAACCACTATGGAATAGCATGCTATGTTCCCTGGATCGGTAGCATGTGAACCAGACATGGAGAAGTGATGATTCCTGTTTTTGTGCTTATGCATTGTTCATTTAAGATAAGTAATAATGAATAAATTAGTCTGACTACCTACAGTAGCATGTCATGTTCTTGGGATCGGTGGCATGTGAAATCGGGTTAGCTTGGGCAGTAATTATTATAAAAATGTAATTGTCGAACCAGGTGTATACCATGTTCTCGGGATCGGTGGTATGTTCCTTTGGGGAGACAAACAAGAAAACTATATAATTGGTCGAGCCGGGTGTATACCATGTTCTCGGGATCGGTGGTATGTTCCTTTGGTGAGATCAATAAAATATTATCATTACTTCCTTCAAATTCAATAAGTGGTTCAACCACAAAGTTATATTTCTGCAAATAAGAGATTTAATTCCAGTTCTTTTTGTTCTCGGGATCATGCTCTCTTTAGGAATCATTTGGCGCAATCATCATTTAAACTTGTTGGTCCTCTTTTATCATTGTAAAAGTTTAAAATGGTCATGCTTACCAGTATCCTACTGCTTTGTAGCACTCTTAACCATCAATTTTCACTAGCTAAGTCCAAAAGCATGCATTGTTTAGAGATCTACTTTACTTGGACATTCTTTACTCAGTTCACTGTTCACATTCTTGCTCTTGTCATATGCCTTTGCTTGAGGACAAGCAAAGATTTAAGTGTGGGGGAACTTGATAAGTATATTTCACATATATAATTTTGGTACTCAAATATAGCTTCTATCGTGACATATTCGTCCATTCTTGCCATGATTGATTAAATATTGCTTGATAATCATCAAAAAGGATCATTTACTAGTCTTTGGTCTATCTTGCAGAAATGTGCGCAAAGGCACTAATAATCATCAAGATTCCGTCTATGTGGCTATCGAGAAGAGTGAAGAAGAGAAGAGAAGGAAGAAGAGACTTGTGTGAGATGAAGAGAAGTAACCAGGGGGCTAGGTAAAGAAGTGGGAGGACCTTCTTGCGAAGAAAGAAGAGAAGAAAGAGGGCCAAATCACAAAGTGCAGATGAGAGGAGGGGAACAAAATCCCTAGGCGCTGGAGGGATCCGATCGGGCCTGGCCATATCTCCATCTCTCTTCTCCCCCACCACTTCTTCCACCTCAGACCGCTGTCTCGGCCAGGCCGGCGTGGTGGTGCGCCTCTGCAGCCCAGCAACCACCATCTCCATCCATCTCCGCTGCGCCACCATCCACATCAGCGCCGCTGCGCCATCCATCACCAGCACCAACACCCAGCGCCACCCAGCACCTCCACACGCTCCACACCGCCGCCATCCATCAACACCGCACCACTGAACACCTCCGCGCGAGAGTTTCCCTGTTGCCGTCCTTCTTCCCTTGCCTCTGCTGCTGCTCTTGCTTGCGCCCCTGTGCTGCTGCCTTTCTTCTCCCCTTGCTACTGCTCCCCTTTTCTAGCGCCTCAATCTGCTGCTCCTTCTCCTTCGCCTGCTGCTAGTCCCTTTCCCCACGCCTCTACTGCTCCTCCTCTTAAAACTGCTGCTGCTCTTCTTTCCCACGTTCCTGCTCTGCACTCTGCTTCTTACCTCCGTTGCTGCTGTTTCTCTTCTGAACCTCTGCTACTGTTCAGCTCTGAACCTCTGCATCTGTGTTGAATGTGCTTTCAGTGTTCTTGAGATGTGTAAAACTGTTCAATATTCAGCTTACAATTTGTGAAACTTTTGTGATTCAGTGGTGTCTCTATGTTATACATATAGCTTGTGTACTGCTTGCTGCAGTAAATTTCAGTTTGTAAGTTCCTGTGATAGCTCCAGTACATGTGACTTTTATGTTGTCTCAAGTTCCTGTTATATATATACATATGTGTGTGTCTGTGATGTGATACATTTATGTTCTGTCCTACAACCTTATTGTGTTAGCATTTTATTTCTCATGTAAAACGAAAATACCAAAAATATTATTGAAGATAATCTGAACCTCCTTTGCCCTTTTTGCATTTTCTTTGGTGACGATCTTTGGGTACAACCTTGTTTAGTGTAGGTTTATTTTCTTGCATTCATAATCTGAATTGTGTTACCTAGCTTTAGCCAAGCACCGTCATCGATTTGCCTAGTCCCTCATGAGCACACGACACTCGTAGTTTGGGGCGTAAAAACCCCGCTATATTACAATTGATCATTTTGGCGCCGTTGCCGGGGACTAGCGTCGAGCGATTGTGCGAAGCTATAGACTAGGCTTAGTATAGTTTTTGTTTAAATTTCCAGTCAAATTTATTTCTGTGTTTCTTTTACCTTTTTACTTTTTGTTGCTTCGGCTTATTAGGATACTAACCCTCTCACCAATGTTTCATGTTTGTGAGCGTGTGTATGATATCTTATTATTTGTAGGGTGATTGACAGTTGCACTTGAACATACGGCTTTAGTACGTGATCTTTGGTTGCCAAGTAGTTTGGACACGATGACAGGGCCAATTTGGCCATCTATTGAGGCCAAAAATTTTGAGTTGAGGCCTGGACTTATTGCTCTCGTCTTGCAGAATCAGTTTAGAGGATTACCCAATGAAGACCCTCATGAGCACATTAGTAATGTTCTGGAGTATGCCAATACAGTCCAGTATCATGGCGTTTCCCAAGATGCTATCAAGTGTATGTTGTTCACATTCTCTCTCAGAGATGCTGCTAAGGACTGGTACTATTCTTTGCCATCAAGATCATACACTTGGGGTGATATTTCACAAGCTTTCCTGCATAGATATTTTCCACTTTACAAGCAAGCTGCAATTCGTGACCAGATCCTCAGTTTTGCGCAAGATGGTAGTGAGAGCTTGTATGCAGCTTGGGAGAGATATAAGTATTTGCTTAGAAAATGTCCTAATCATGGGCAAAAGGATTGGTTAGTGCTTCAGATATTCTATAGAGGGCTGACACATGCTTTAAGAGATCTTACTGATATGTCAGCTAGTGGAACAATCATGAACAAGACCGTCGAGGGTGCAATTATTCTCATTGAGAGCATTGCCTTCCACCAAATGCAATGGGGTTATGAAAGGCCTAGTTCAAATCCGAAGGTTGCAAGCCTCGTGCAATCAGAAGTTGTGTGTTCCATAAGTGAACAGAAATCATCCATGGTGCCTAATATTCAAAACGAGCATGTTTCATTCCGGGGACAACAACATTTCAGAACTGAATTAGATCCTCCATATAGAACGATTGATCTTACTTCAATTATCCTTGATGATGATTATGATATTTTTCAAGATGATGAAACTACTGTAGATCAGATGGAAACCACAGTAGCAGATCCAATACCTCATGGCAATGAAACTGTCCAGAATGAGTCAAAGCTGCAAGAAGATGTTTATGAGGAACCTACTCTGATTGGTGCTAAGTTGAGACAGCAAGATATGGAGAAATTCACTTGTGTTAGTCAACTATGTGACTGGTGGAATTTAGTCGTGTCACCAATTGCCCACACTTGTGTTACAACGGTATCTGGGCTATTTGTCAAGAAGAAATCATTAGCTCCACCGGTGGTTGCCTCTATCACAGTTAAAGAGAGTATCTCAGAGAAGAATAGTGAAGATGAGATTCCAACTCCTGCACATACAACTAAGCAAGTCGGAGCCATTCCAAGGAGAGAGATACAAGAGGTTGAGTCAAATTTAGAAGAGTTGATACTTAAATATCCTGAGAAGATCCCACGTGTTGCTGAGCTGCATGACTGGTGGAAGTCATCAGTGTCACTGTTGAGACTTAGTAGTGATGGTGATGAGGAGAACATTGCTCAGAAAGACAGCGAGGTAGTGATCTCAGCACCCCTACCAGATCATGTTAGTGAATATTCACATATGGGGACACTTCAGACTCAATTAAGTGTTGCTGGTAGTAGCACCATAGAAGATCTAGAGGAAGAGAGTCCTCAACTTGAAAAAGATTTACAAGAAGACAAGGAACAAGATGATCAAGAGCTGCAATTTCCAAGTGATCAAGTTGAAAACTCATCATCTACTACTCCTGAAGAAGTACAAGATGCTGCTGTAGATGAAGATGAAGAACCTGAGATTCATTGGCCTATTGTCATACATGAGCGCGATGTGTCAGGTTTACCCAATCCTCTTGATGACATGCTCCCTTGTGATTTCTTTGCTTCTAACTTGCATTGCATGATGCCATCACTTAAGGTAGATTTGAAAAACTATTTGCTTGGACATGATCATACAGACCCTGTTAGTGGCATTACTCTCATTTGTGATGATCACAGTTACTTTCCTCGTGCTAGTTCTATGCTTAATGAAACATATCATTCCCATGTTAGTCTTGAGCTTAATGATAAATATCATCCTCATGTTAGCATTGAGCTTACATATTTGTACCGTCCTCAACATGTGCTTTATAGCTATGCTTATGTAATTGGGTACTCTATAGATGATTTAGAGGGCATTACCCTTGTCACTTGTATTGTTTCCTTGGTTGAGTGCTCTTTCAGGTTGTTGCTTGTGCACGATCCACTACATGCTGACCAAGTTCGAGATGACATTCCCTGGGACCCCGGTGGACCCATGGCATGGGGATGAGGAGAAGCAAGGAGCACACATGAAGAGAGAAGCTGGAGCAGGCATGAGGATAGAGAAGCAAAAAGAGAAGAGCTACAGCTTAGAGAGTGATCAAGCGAGTGCTACTTCATAGTGCCCGGTTAGCTGTTTCATGACCCATTCTGAGTATATCATCCATTGATGCTTGCTGAATTAAATTGCTATTTGGGTTGCTTGTGCCATTTCTTAAATGTTGTCCCACTGAATTTCACCTTTGACATATGGTGCTTGATGAGAATATGCGAACTAATTGTTGAATGCCTTGTAACTAGTGATCTACACCCTGTTTGCTCTGCTGAAAGTAGTAAAAGCTATTAGTTCTGAGTGCTCAAATCCCTAGTACACTAGAAAACTAAATCATTTTCTGCATTTACTATGATACACCTAGATCACCATGTTTAGATGCTGAATTTGTGCCAAGTGTGTTCCCATTGAGAGCAATCACCTAACCACTATGGAATAGCATGCTATGTTCCCTGGATCGGTAGCATGTGAACCAGACATGGAGAAGTGATGATTCCTGTTTTTGTGCTTATGCATTGTTCATTTAAGATAAGTAATAATGAATAAATTAGTCTGACTACCTAGAGTAGCATGTCATGTTCTTGGGATCGGTGGCATGTGAAATCGGGTTAGCTTGGGCAGTAATTATTATAAAAATGTAATTGTCGGACCAGGTGTATAACATGTTCTCGGGATCGGTGGTTTGTTCCTTTGGGGAGACAAACAAGAAAACTATATAATTGGTCAAGCCGGGTGTATACCATGTTCTCGGGATTGGTGGTATGTTCCTTTGGTGAGATCAATAAAATATTATCATTACTTCCTTCAAATTCAATAAGTGGTTCAACCACAAAGTTATATTTCTGCAAATAAGAGATTTAATTCCAGTTCTTTTTGTTCTCGGGATCATGCTCTCTTTAGGAATCATTTGGCGCAATCATCATTTAAACCTGTTGGTCCTCTTTTATCATTGTAAAAGTTTAAGATGGTCATGCTTACCAGTATCCTACTGCTTTGTAGCACTCTTAACCATCAATTTTCACTAGCTAAGTCCAAAAGCATGCATTGTTTAGAGATCTACTTCACTTGGACATTCTTTACTCAGTTCACTGTTCACATTCTTGCTCTTGTCATATGCCTTTGCTTGAGGACAAGCAAAGATTTAAGTACGGGGCAACTTGATAAGTATATTTCACATATATAATTTTGGTACTCAAATATAGCTTCTATCGTGACATATTCGTCCATTCTTGCCAGGATTGATTGAATATTGCTTGATAATCATCAAAAAGGATCATTTACTAGTCTTTGGTCTATCTTGCAGAAATGTGCGCAAAGGCACTAATAATCGTCAAGATTCCGTCTATGTGGCTATCGAGAAGAGTGAAGAAGAGAAGAGAAGGAAGAAAAGACTTTGTCAGATGAAGAGAAGTAACCAGGAGGCTAGGTAAAGAAGTGGGAGGACCTTCTTGTGAAGAAAGAAGAGAAGAAAGAGGGCCAAATCACAAAGTGCAGATGAGAGGAGGGGAACAAAATCCCTAGGCGCTTGAGGGATCCGATCGGGCCTGGCCATATCTCCATCTCTCTTCTCCCCCACCACTTCTTCCACCTCAGGCCGCTGCCACGGCCAGGCCGGCGTGGTGGTGCACCTCTGCAGCCCAGCCACAACCATCTCCATCCATCTCCGCTGCGCCACCATCCACATCAGCGCCGCTGCGCCATCCATCACCAGCACCAACACCCAGCGCCACCTAGCACCTCCACACGCTCCACACCGCCGCCATCCATCACCACCGCACCACTGAACACCTCCGCGCGAGAGTTTCCCTGCTGCCGTCCTTCTTCCCTTGCCTCTGCTGCTGCTCTTGCTTGCGCCCCTGTGCTGCTGCCTTTCTTCTCCCCTTGCTACTGCTCCCCTTTTCTAGCGCCTCGACCTGCTGCTCCTTCTCCTTCGCCTGCTGCTAGTCCCTTTCCCCACGCCTCTGCTGCTCCTCCTCTTAAAACTGCTGCTGCTCATCTTTCCCACGTTCCTGCTCTGCACTCTGCTTCTCACCTCCGTTGCTGATGTTTCTCTTCTGAACCTCTGCTACTGTTCAGCTCTGAACCTCTGCATCTGTGTTGAATGTGCTTTCAGTGTTCTTGAGATGTGTAAAACTGTTCAATATTCAGCTTACAATTTGTGAAACTTTTGTGATTCAGTGGTGTCTCTATGTTATACATATAGCTTGTGTACTGCTTGCTGCAGTAAATTTCAGTTTGTAAGTTCCTGTGATAGCTCCAGTACATGTGACTTTTATGTTGTCTCAAGTTCCTGTTATATATACATATGTGTGTGTCTGTGATGTGATACATTTATGTTCTGTCCTACAACCTTATTGTGTTAGCATTTTATTTTTCATGTAAAACGAAAATACCAAAAATATTATTGAAGATAATCTGAACCTCCTTTGCCCTTTTTGCATTTTCTTTGATGACGATCTTTGGGTACAACCTTGTTTAGTGTAGGTTTATTTTCTTGCATTCATAATCTGAATTGTGTTACCTAGCTTTAGCCAAGCACCGTCATCGATTTGCCTAGTCCCCGATGAGAACACGACACTCATAGTTTGGGGCATAAAAACCCCGCTATATTACAATTGATCATTTTGGCGCCGTTGTCGGGGACTAGCGTCGAGCGATTGTGCGAAGCTATAGACTAGGCTTAGTATAGTTTTTGTTTAAATTTCCAGTCAAATTTATTTCTGTGTTTCTTTTACCTTTTTACTTTTTGTTGCTTCGGCTTATTAGGATACTAACCCTCTCACCAATGTTTCATGTTTGTGAGCGTGTGTAGGATATCTTCTTATTTGTAGGCTGATTGACAGTTGCACTTGAACATATGGCTTTAGTACGTGATCTTTGGTTGCCAAGTAGTTTGGACACGATGACAGGGCCAATTTGGCCATCTATTGAGGCCAAATTTTTTGAGTTGAGGCCTGGACTTATTGCTCTCATCTTGCAGAATCAGTTTAGAGGATTACCCAATGAAGACCCTCATGAGCACATTAGTAATGTTCTGGAGTATGCCAATACAGTCCAGTATCATGGCGTTTCCAAGATGCTATCAAGTGTATGTTGTTCACATTCTCTCTCAGAGATGCTGCTAAGGACTGGTACTATTCTTTGCCATCAAGATCATACACTTGGGGTGATATTTCACAAGCTTTCCTGCATAGATATTTTCCACTTTACAAGCAAGCTGCAATTCGTGACCAGATCGTCAGTTTTGAGCAAGATGGTAGTGAGAGCTTGTATGCAGCTTGGGAGAGATATAAGTATTTGCTTAGAAAATGTCCTAATCATGGGCAAAAGGATTGGTTAGTGCTTCAGATATTCTATAGAGGGCTGACACATGCTTTAAGAGATCTTATTGATATGTCAGCTGGTGGAACAATCATGAACAAGACCGTCGAGGGTGCAATTATTCTCATTGAGAGCATTGCCTTCCACCAAATGCAATGGGGTTATGAAAGGCCTAGTTCAAATCCGAAGGTTGCAAGCCTCGTCCAATCAGAAGTTGTGTGTTCCATAAGTGAACAGAAATCATCCATGGTGCCTAATATTCAAAACCAGCATGTTTCATTCCGGGGACAACAACATTTCAGAACTGAATTAGATCCTCCATATAGAACGATTGATCTTACTTCAATTATCCTTGACGATGATTATGATATTTTTCAAGATGATGAAACTACTGTAGATCAGATGGAAACCAAAGTAGCAGATCCAATACCTCATGGCAATGAAACTGTCCAGAATGAGTCAAAGCTGCAAGAAGATGTTTATGAGGAACCTACTCTGATTGATGCTAAGTTGAGACAACAAGATATGGAGAAATTCACTTGTGTTAGTCAACTATGTGACTGGTGGAATTTAGTCGTGTCACCAATTGCTCACACTTGTGTTACAACGGTATCTGGGCTATTTGTCAAGAAGAAATCATTAGCTCCACCGGTGGTTGCCTCTATCACAGTTAAAGAGAGTATCTCAGAGAAGAATAGTGAAGATGAGATTCCAACTCCTGCACATACAACTAAGCAAGTCGGAGCAATTCCAAGGAGAGAGATACAAGAGGTTGAGTCAAATTTAGAAGAGTTGATACTTCAATATCCTGAGAAGATCCCACGTGTTGCTGAGCTGCATGACTGGTGGAAGTCATCAGTGTCACTGTTGAGACTTAGTAGTGATGGTGATGAGGAGAACATTGCTCAGAAAGACAGCGAGGTAGTGATCTCAGCACCCCTACCAGATCATGTTAGTGAATATTCACATATGGGGACACTTCAGACTCAATTAAGTGTTGCTGGTAGTAGCACCATAGAAGATCCAGAGGAAGAGAGTCCTCAACTTGAAAAAGATTTACAAGAAGACAAGGAACAAGATGATCAAGAGCTGCAATTTCCAAGTGATCAAGTTGAAAACTCATCATCTACTACTCCTGAAGAAGTACAAGATGCTGCTGTAGATGAAGATGAAGAACCTGAGATTCATTGGCCTATTGTCATACATGAGCGCGATGTGTCAGGTTTACCCAATCCTCTTGATGACATGCTCCCTTGTGATTTCTTTGCTTCTAACTTGCATTGCATGATGCCATCACTTAAGGTAGATTTGAAAAACTATTTGCTTGGACATGATCATACAGACCCTGTTAGTGGCATTACTCTCATTTGTGATGATCATAGTTACTTTCCTCGTGCTAGTTCTATGCTTAATGAAACATATCATTCCCATGTTAGTCTTGAGCTTAATGATAAATATCATCCTCATGTTAGCATTGAGCTTACTGATTTGTACCGTCCTAAACATGTGCTTTATAGCTATGCTTATGTAATTGGGTACTCTATAGATGATTTAGAGGGCATTACCCTTGTCACTTGTATTGTTTCCTTGGTTGAGTGCTCTTTCAGGTTGTTGCTTGTGCACGATCCACTACATGCTGACCAAGTTCGAGATGACATTCCCTGGGACCCCGGTGGACCCATGGCATGGGGATGAGGAGAAGCAAGGAGCACACATGAAGAGAGAAGCTGGAGCAGGCATGAGGATAGAGAAGCAAAAAGAGAAGAGCTACATCTTAGAGAGTGATCAAGCGAGTGCTACTTCATAGTGTCCGGTTAGCTGTTTCATGACCCATTCTGAGTATATCATCCATTGATGCTTGCTGAATTAAATTGCTATTTGGGTTGCTTGTGCCATTTCTTAAATGTTGTCCCACTGAATTTCACCTTTGACATATGGTGCTTGATGAGAATATGCGAACTAATTGTTGAATGCCTTGTAACTAGTGATCTACACCCTGTTTGCTCTGCTGAAAGTAGTGAAAGCTATTAGTTCTGAGTGCTCAAATCCCTAGTACACTAGAAAACTAAATCATTTTCTGCATTTACTATGATACACCTAGATCACCACGTTTAGATGCTGAATTTGTGCCAAGTGTGTTCCCATTGAGAGCAATCACCTAACCACTATGGAATAGCATGCTATGTTCCCTGGATCGGTAGCATGTGAACCAGACATGGAGAAGTGACGATTCCTGTTTTTGTGCTTATGCATTGTTCATTTAAGATAAGTAATAATGAATAAATTAGTCTGACTACCTATAGTAGCATGTCATGTTCTTGGGATCGGTGGCATGTGAAATCGAGTTAGCTTGGGCAGTAATTATTATAAAAATGTAATTGTCGAACCAGGTGTATACCATGTTCTCGGGATCGGTGGTATGTTCCTTTGGGGAGACAAACAAGAAAACTATATAATTGGTCAAGCCGGGTGTATACCATGTTCTCGGGATTGGTGGTATGTTCCTTTGGTGAGATCAATAAAATATTATCATTACTTCCTTCAAATTCAATAAGTGGTTCAACCACAAAGTTATATTTCTGCAAATAAGAGATTTAATTCCAGTTCTTTTTGTTCTCGGGATCATGCTCTCTTTAGGAATCATTTGGCGCAATCATCATTTAAACTTGTTGGTCCTCTTTTATCATTGTAAAAGTTTAAGATGGTCATGCTTACCAGTATCCTACTGCTTTGTAGCACTCTTAACCATCAATTTTCACCAGCTAAGTCCAAAAGCATGCATTGTTTAGAGATCTACTTCACTTGGACATTCTTTACTCAGTTCACTGTTCACATTCTTGCTCTTGTCATATGCCTTTGCTTGAGGACAAGCAAAGATTTAGTTATGGGGGAACTTGATAAGTATATTTCACATATATAATTTTGGTACTCAAATATAGCTTCTATCGTGACATATTCGTCCATTCTTGCCATGATTGATTGAATATTGCTTGATAATCATCAAAAAGGATCATTTACTAGTCTTTGGTCTATCTTGCAGAAATGTGCGCAAAGGCACTAATAATCATCAAGATTCCGTCTATGTGGCTATCGAGAAGAGTGAAGAAGAGAAGAGAAGGAAGAAGAGACTTGTGTGAGATGAAGAGAAGTAACCAGGAGGCTAGGTAAAGAAGTGGGAGGACCTTCTTGTGAAGAAAGAAGAGAAGAAAGAGGGCCAAATCACAAAGTGCAGATGAGAGGAGGGGAACAAAATCCCTAGGCACTGGAGGGATCTGATCGGGCCTGGCCATATCTCCATCTCTCTTCTCCCCCACCACTTCTTCCACCTCAGGCCGCTGCCACGGCCAGGCCGGCGTGGTGGTGCGCCTCTGCAGCCCAGCCACCACCATCTCCATCCATCTCCGCTGCGCCACCATCCACATCAGCGCCGCTGCGCCATCCATCACCAGCACCAACACCCAGCGCCACCTAGCACCTCCACACGCTCCACACCGCCGCCATCCATCACCACCGCACCACTGAACACCTCCGCGCGAGAGTTTCCCTGCTGCCGTCCTTCTTCCCTTGCCTCTGCTGCTGCTCTTGCTTGCGCCCCTGTGCTGCTGCCTTTCTTCTCCCCTTGCTACTGCTCCCCTTTTCTAGCGCCTCGACCTGCTGCTCCTTCTCCTTCGCCTGCTGCTAGTCCCTTTCCCCACGCCTCTGCTGCTCCTCCTCTTAAAACTGCTGCTGCTCATCTTTCCCACGTTCCTGCTCTGCACTCTTCTTCTCACCTCCGTTGCTGCTGTTTCTCTTCTGAACCTCTGCTACTGTTCAGCTCTGAACCTCTGCATCTGTGTTGAATGTGCTTTCAGTGTTCTTGAGATGTGTAAAACTGTTCAATATTCAGCTTACAATTTGTGAAACTTTTGTGATTCAGTGGTGTCTCTATGTTATACATATAGCTTGTGTACTGCTTGCTGCAGTAAATTTCAGTTTGTAAGTTCCTGTGATAGCTCCAGTACATGTGACTTTTATGTTGTCTCAAGTTCCTGTTATATATACATATGTGTGTGTCTGTGATGTGATACATTTATGTTCTGTCCTACAACCTTATTGTGTTAGCATTTTATTTTTCATGTAAAACGAAAATACCAAAAATATTATTGAAGATAATCTGAACCTCCTTTGCCCTTTTTGCATTTTCTTTGATGACGATCTTTGGGTACAACCTTGTTTAGTGTAGGTTTATTTTCTTGCATTCATAATCTGAATTGTGTTACCTAGCTTTAGCCAAGCACCGTCATCGATTTGCCTAGTCCCCGATGAGAACACGACACTCATAGTTTGGGGCATAAAAACCCCGCTATATTACAATTGATCATTTTGGCGCCGTTGTCGGGGACTAGCGTCGAGCGATTGTGCGAAGCTATAGACTAGGCTTAGTATAGTTTTTGTTTAAATTTCCAGTCAAATTTATTTCTGTGTTTCATTTACCTTTTTACTTTTTGTTGCTTCGGCTTATTAGGATACTAACCCTCTCACCAATGTTTCATGTTTGTGAGCGTGTGTAGGATATCTTATTATTTGTAGGCTGATTGACAGTTGCACTTGAACATATGGCTTTAGTACGTGATCTTTGGTTGCCAAGTAGTTTGGACACGATGACAGGGCCAATTTGGCCATCTATTGAGGCCAAATTTTTTGAGTTGAGGCCTGGACTTATTGCTCTCGTCTTGCAGAATCAGTTTAGAGGATTACCCAATGAAGACCCTCATGAGCACATTAGTAATGTTCTGGAGTATGCCAATACATTCCAGTATCATGGCGTTTCCCAAGATGCTATCAAGTGTATGTTGTTCACATTCTCTCTCAGAGATGCTGCTAAGGACTGGTACTATTCTTTGCCATCAAGATCATACACTTGGGGTGATATTTCACAAGCTTTCCTGCATAGATATTTTCCACTTTACAAGCAAGCTGCAATTCGTGACCAGATCCTCAGTTTTGCGCAAGATGGTAGTGAGAGCTTGTATGAAGCTTGGGAGAGATATAAGTATTTGCTTAGAAAATGTCCTAATCATGGGCAAAAGGATTGGTTAGTGCTTCAGATATTCTATAGAGGGCTGACACATGCTTTAAGAGATCTTATTGATATGTCAGCTGGTGGAACAATCATGAACAAGACCGTCGAGGGTGCAATTATTCTCATTGAGAGCATTGCCTTCCACCAAATGCAATGGGGTTATGAAAGGCCTAGTTCAAATCCGAAGGTTGCAAGCCTCGTGCAATCAGAAGTTGTGTGTTCCATAAGTGAACAGAAATCATCCATGGTGCCTAATATTCAAAACCAACATGTTTCATTCCGGGGACAACAACATTTCAGAACTGAATTAGATCCTCCATATAGAACGATTGATCTTACTTCAATTATCCTTGACGATGATTATGATATTTTTCAAGATGATGAAACTACTGTAGATCAGATGGAAACCACAGTAGCAGATCCAATACCTCATGGCAATGAAACTGTCCAGAATGAGTCAAAGCTGCAAGAAGATGTTTATGAGGAACCTACTCTGATTGATGCTAAGTTGAGACAGCAAGATATGGAGAAATTCACTTGTGTTAGTCAACTATGTGACTGGTGGAATTTAGTCGTGTCACCAATTTCCCACACTTGTGTTACAACGGTATCTGGGCTATTTGTCAAGAAGAAATCATTAGGTCCACCGGTGGTTGCCTCTATCACAGTTAAAGAGAGTATCTCAGAGAAGAATAGTGAAGATGAGATTCCAACTCCTGCACATACAACTAAGCAAGTCGGAGCCATTCCAAGGAGAGAGATACAAGAGGTTGAGTCAAATTTAGAAGAGTTGATACTTCAATATCCTGAGAAGATCCCACGTGTTGCTGAGCTGCATGACTGGTGGAAGTCATCAGTGTCACTGTTGAGACTTAGTAGTGATGGTGATGAGGAGAACATTGCTCAGAAAGACAGCGAGGTAGTGATCTCAGCACCCCTACCAGATCATGTTAGTGAATATTCACATATGGGGACACTTCAGACTCAATTAAGTGTTGCTGGTAGTAGCACCATAGAAGATCCAGAGGAAGAGAGTCCTCAACTTGAAGAAGATTTAAAAGAAGACAAGGAACAAGATGATCAAGAGCTGCAATTTCCAAGTGATCAAGTTGAAGACTCATCATCTACTACTCCTGAAGAAGTACAAGAAGCTGCTGTAGATGAAGATGAAGAACCTGAGATTCATTGGCCTATTGTCATACATGAGCGCGATGTGTCAGGTCTACCCAATCCTCTTGATGACATGCTCCCTTGTGATTTCTTTGCTTCTAACTTGCATTGCATGATGCCATCACTTAAGGTAGATTTGAAAAACTATTTGCTTGGACATGATCATACACACCCTGTTAGTGGCATTACTCTCATTTGTGATGATCATAGTTACTTTCCTCGTGTAGTTCTATGCTTAATGAAACATATCATTCCCATGTTAGTCTTGAGCTTAATGATAAATATCATCCTCATGTTAGCATTGAGCTTACTGATTTGTACCGTCCTAAACATGTGCTTTATAGTTATGCTTATGTAATTGGGTACTCTATAGATGATTTAGAGGGCATTACCCTTGTCACTTGTATTGTTTCCTTGGTTGAGTGCTCTTTCAGGTTGTTGCTTGTGCACGATCCACTACATGCTGACCAAGTTCGAGATGACATTCCCTGGGACCCCGGTGGACCCATGGCATGGGGATGAGGAGAAGCAAGGAGCACACATGAAGAGAGAAGCTGGAGCAGGCATGAGGATAGAGAAGCAAAAAGAGAAGAGCTGCAGATTAGAGAGTGATCAAGCGAGTGCTACTTCATAGTGCCCGGTTAGCTGTTTCATGACCCATTCTGAGTATATCATCCATTGATGCTTGCTGAATTAAATTGCTATTTGGGTTGCTTGTGCCATTTCTTAAATGTTGTCCCACTGAATTTCACCTTTGACATATGGTGCTTGATGAGAATATGCGAACTAATTGTTGAATGCCTTGTAACTAGTGATCTACACCCTGTTTTCTCTGCTGAAAGTAGTGAAAGCTATTAGTTCTGAGTGCTCAAATCCCTAGTACACTAGAAAACTAAATCATTTTCTGCATTTACTATGATACACCTAGATCACCATGTTTAGATGCTGAATTTGTGCCAAGTGTGTTCCCATTGAGAGCAATCACCTAACCACTATGGAATAGCATGCTATGTTCCCTGGATCGGTAGCATGTGAACCAGACATGGAGAAGTGATGATTCTTGTTTTTGTGCTTATGCATTGTTCATTTAAGATAAGTAATAATGAATAAATTAGTCTGACTACCTACAGTAGCATGTCATGTTCTTGGGATCGGTGGCATGTGAAATAGGGTTAGCTTGGGCAGTAATTATTATAAAAATGTAATTGTCGAACCAGGTGTATACCATGTTCTCGGGATCGGTGGTATGTTCCTTTGGGGAGACAAACAAGAAAACTATATAATTGGTCGAGCCGGGTGTATACCATGTTCTCGGGATCGCTGGTACGTTCCTTTGGTGAGATCAATAAAATATTATCATTACTTCCTTCAAATTCAATAAGTGGTTCAACCACAAAGTTATATTTCTGCAAATAAGAGATTTAATTCCAATTCTTTTTGTTCTCGGGATCATGCTCTCTTTAGGAATCATTTGGCGCAATCATCATTTAAACTTGTTGGTCCTCTTTTATCATTGTAAAAGTTTAAAATGGTCATGCTTACCAGTATCCTACTGCTTTGTAGCACTCTTAACCATCAATTTTCACTAGCTAAGTCCAAAAGCATGCATTGTTTAGAGATCTACTTCACTTGGACATTCTTTACTCAGTTCACTGTTCACATTCTTGCTCTTGTCATATGCCTTTGCTTGAGGACAAGCAAAGATTTAAGTGTGGGGGAACTTGATAAGTATATTTCACATATATAATTTTGGTACTCAAATATAGCTTCTATCGTGACATATTCATCCATTCTTGCCATGATTGATTGAATATTGCTTGATAATCATTAAAAAGGATCATTTACTAGTCTTTGGTCTATCTTGCAGAAATGTGCGCAAAGGCACTAATAATCGTCAAGATTCCGTCTATGTGGCTATCGAGAAGAGTGAAGAAGAGAAGAGAAGGAAGAAGAGACTTGTGTGAGATGAAGAGAAGTAACCAAGGGGCTAGGTAAAGAAGTGGGAGGACCTTCTTGTGAAGAAAGAAGAGAAGAAAGAGGGCCAAATCACAAAGTGCAGATGAGAGGAGGGGAACAAAATCCCTAGGCGCTGGAGGGATCCGATCGGGCCTGGCCATATCTCCATCTCTCTTCTCCCCCACCACTTCTTCCACCTCAGGCCGCTGTCTCGGCCAGGCCGGCGTGGTGGTGCGCCTCTGTAGCCCAGCCACCACCATCTCCATCCATCTCCGCTGCGCCACCATCCACATCAGCGCCGCTGCGCCATCCATCACCAGCACCAACACCCAGCGCCACCCAGCACCTCCACACGCTCCACACCGCCGCCATCCATCACCACCGCACCACTGAACACCTCCGCGCGAGAGTTTCCCTGCTGCCGTCCTTCTTCCCTTGCCTCTACTGCTGCTCTTGCTTGCGCCCCTGTGCTGCTGCCTTTCTTCTCCCCTTGCTACTGCTCCCCTTTTCTAGCGCCTAAACCTTCTGCTCCTTCTCCTTCGCCTGCTGCTAGTCCCTTTCCCCACGCCTCTGCTGCTCCTCCTCTTAAAACTGCTGCTGCTCTTCTTTCCCACGTTCCTGCTCTGCACTCTGCTTCTCACCTCCGTTGCTGCTGTTTCTCTTCTGAACCTCTGCTACTATTCAACTCTGAACCTCTGCATCTGTGTTGAATGTGCTTTCAGTGTTCTTGAGATGTGTAAAACTGTTCAATATTCAGCTTACAATTTGTGAAACTTTTGTGATTCAGTGGTGTCTCTATGTTATACATATAGCTTGTGTACTGCTTGCTGCAGTAAATTTCAGTTTGTAAGTTCCTGTGATAGCTCCAGTACATGTGATTTTTATGTTGTCTCAAGTTCCTGTTATATATATACATATGTGTGTGTCTGTGATGTGATACATTTATGTTCTGTCCTACAACCTTATTGTGTTAGCATTTTATTTCTCATGTAAAACGAAAATACGAAAAATATTATTGAAGATAATCTGAACCTCCTTTGCCCTTTTTGCATTTTCTTTGGTGACGATTTTTGGGTACAACCTTGTTTAGTGTAGGTTTATTTTCTTGCATTCATAATTTGAATTGTGTTACCTAGCTTTAGCCAAGCACGGTCATCGATTTGCCTAGTCCCTGAGGAGAACACGACACTTTGGGGCGTAAAAAGCCAGCTATATTACAATTGATCACTAGTTCAGGGGCCAGTATCTCGATCGATATGTTTGTCCTTGTCGGCCCAGCATGGTTAAGCTAGTTCACTCACACAATAACATGAACCGTGTTTCATATACATCGCTTATAGCACTGGTTTACATGCAAACGATACACAACGCTCACACACCCAATGCTAGTTCTTATATGAAACTGGCTCATGTTGTGTTTTTTCGTCACATGATTTTTCAGGGAGGTTTTTCTTTCTATTTTTCTCAAAGGATGTGTTTTGCTCGTTTTTCTCAGCTTTGTTTTTTATTTTCATTTTCATTTTTCAAATTTTCTATTCTTTGTGAATTCTTGAAAAGAATTCAAACCGCGAACTCTTTCGAATACTTGAACATTTTTTTCAAATTTGTGAACATTTTTTAAAATCCATGAACTTTTATCCAGTTCATCAATTTATTTTTGACTTCATGAACTTCATTTCAATCCGTTAACTTTTTTCCAAAGTCACAAACATTTTTTCCAATTCGTGAAGTTTTTAACTAACTCACTATTTATTTCAAATAGACGTAAGTTTTTCCATTTTGTGACTATTTTTAAATTCGTTAACTTTTTCCAAATTGAAAATGTATTTGAAATTTATAAGCAAGAGAATGGTGTTGCGCCGTTTTTATAAGCAAGAGTTTGCTGAAGTCAAGTAAAATATTCGGTTGGTAGGGGCAGTTGGGCACGGAGTTGGGATCCATTGATTTCAACTGTATCATGTCGTCTGTACCACTTTGTAGTGGTGTCATGTGCAATATTTTTCATATATGCAGAATTTTTTAACTAGCACAAGATAACTAGCATGTTATGCTTAAGAAGCTATGTTTTGCTTTTACTTTCTAATATGTTTCATCGCAGTGTGCTGCCTCTTGGTTCATACCTAACAAACGTGAACTAACGGACACTACATGTGTACTATTTTCTGTTTCGGCATTGATGACGAATGGTTGTATAATTTCCATGTTGAACAATCTCTCAAAAGGTAGCGTAAGCTAATTACTGGCTACTTATTGAAAAAAATTTAGAAACAAGTTAAATTTAAGGGCGCAAGCTACTAATGTAGCACATCATCAAATAACGACTGACGAACACAAAGGACGGAAGAGAACCCCCGAACCCCCCTTGTGGAATCTCATAATAGAAAGTGTGGTCTAGTGAAGGGTGACATCTAGTATAAGAAAGACAAGGTTGATCATGTAGTCTAGTGAAGCCATACAATTAACTACGTTAAGCTAAGTTAGAAAGCTAATCTGCACCAAGAAGGGTGACATGGGCTGATGTCCCAAGAGTATGCATGTGCGACGGGAAAACTGGAAGACTTATAAAGGCCCTCCTCTTCGGACATGTCCATGTGCTCATATCCAAGGGTACGGGTCAACCTGACAAGAAAAAAAATATGCTTAGTAGTGCTACTTAGGTAGTGCATACTGATAGGGCCGCTAGAAAGTTGGTGACCTATGTTTCTAGAAACTATATCTATGTCGATGCTACTTAGGAAATGCATACGGCGACCATTCAATGTTGATGCAGCGTCCGATGTTGTCTGCCTTGTTGACGTGATTGGAAATTGGTGATGTCCATGCTGAATTGGGAGTCGGGATGCCTCGGAAAGTTGCATGCAACAAGAATTGGGGGTTGGTCTCCCGTCAATGGGGCGCATGATGCTTGCCATGGTCGAGCAGTCCATGCCCCGCGCGTGTGTGGCAGTGAAACCACTGTGCTGCACCCGACCTGAACCATCATGCACATATGGATGTGTAGATGTTTGGGATGCCACTGCCATTTCAGCATGATGGTGGTGTTGCTTCCTCTTCTCGGGCCATTTAGATACAGATGAATCTTTTCTGGTTTCAACTGGTGCTACGTGATGATTGACTGGCATCAATCTAGCACTGTTAGGGAGAGCAACATATGGAGGTGCCAGCGAACAATAGTTAGGATGTATAATGTTCGAATTGCTGAGATTTGCATCTCAAAATTGATTAACTTCAATGCATTGTTCACGGTAATTTGGATATTAAATTGATAGGCAGAACCCGCAAACAAAATTGATATGCAGAATAGATGTTACCCGTTGACCAACAAATGTTGGAGCTCGAGCACCAATCGACATGGTGAGGCGATAGCCAGAGCACCAAAACTAGAGATGGTTGGGACCCCAAAATGTCATTGTGTGTACATATTTTTTGATGGATTAAGTTTTAGGGGATCTACTAGCTGAAGAAAAGTTTAATCCCTCAAATTTTTAATCTTTGGGATAGGGAAGATATTTAGGGCTTTTGGGATAGAAGATCTGCAAGATTATTGATGCTTTCGTTATTCAGATTCTTTTGTTTCTAAATTAATGTCGATGTTAATATTCATATGTTGCATGTTTCATAAGGTGGTTGTTAATTAACGATTCTATAGGAGGTTGAACTGAAGTTATACTCAACATAGTGGCGCTGAAGGATCTCAAAATTGTAAAGAGAATGGTTGCCACTAATATAAAGTGGCCGATAATAATACTTCGGTTAACCATGCAAAAATTATTAGTGATGAAAAAAGTGGCCAAGAGTAATAGAATTATGGTTGTCATTGCCTCAAGATTGACAACGACACACCATCCTGTCATTAATCATTTTTGATTTAAACAATTGATTATCCATGGTTGTATTATACTCGACAGAGTGGTTGTCCTTCATGAGACGATCCAAGAGCTCCACACTAAGAAACTCAATGGTGTTATCTATGAGGTGGACTTTGAAAAGGCTTACAACAAAGTTAAGTGGTCTTTTTTTCAACAAGCTCTTCGCATGAAAGGTTTTGCGACTGAATGGGGGCAACAAGTGGCTTCTTGCGTTTAGGGTGGGAGTGTTGAGGTTAAGGTTAATGATGAAATTGGTCATTGTTTCAAAGCCCATAAGGGTTTGAGGCAGGGTAGCCCTGTGTCGCAAATATTGTTTAATATTATGGCGGACATGTTGGCTATTCTCATAACATGGGCTAAGAAGTATTGTCAGGTTGGAGGCCTTATTTCACATCTGCTTGATGGAGGTATGTTTATCCTTCAATATATAATGGATGACACAGTCATCTCTTATGGAACATGACCTTCGAAAAGCGATTAATAAGTTAATCATGTGTGCTTCTGGACAATCATCTGGTATGCAAATTAATTTACACAAGAGTGAGCTCTTGTGTTTTGGTAAGCCCAAAGAAGAGGTGTCTTAGTACAAACAACCGTTTGGTTGTGGTGGGATCCCTCCTATTTACGTATCTTGGAATTCACATTCATCATTGTAGTCTAACTATTATGGAATGGAAAATAAATTAAGACCGTAATGAAAATAAGCTAAGTAGTTGAAAGTGTAAGCTTTTTTCATACAGAGAACAGCTTACCCTCATCATGTTGTTCTTACTAGCCTACCGATGTCATGCTCTCCTTTTTTGAGATAACTAAAGTGGTGTTAAAAAGTCTAGATTTCTACTCGGCTAGGTTCTTTTCACATGTGCGGTAGACGCGGACGTACAAACTGGCTAAATGAGTTGTCTTATGTAGGCCGAAGGATCAGGGTGGGATGGGTATTGAACACCTAAAAATAGAAAACAAGTGCTTACTCAGCAAATGGTGCATAAATTGCTTAATGAGGAAAGTGTATGGCAAGAGTTGTTGCACAAAATATACATGTATTACAAAACATTTTCCCAAGTCGAGGCAAATCATACCGGTTTGTCTTTCTGAAAGGAATTGATGAAATTCAAGTCCTTCATTTTTACGAGATGTTCCTTTAAGGTAGGTGAGGGCCAAATCGACGAGTTTCTGGGAAGATACATGGTTGGGGAACACTCCACTAGCTCTTCACTACCCGATCCTTTATAATTTTGTGATATCTTTTGTTTTGGGGGACAGGCCATTGAATGTCTAATTATGTAGAGCTTTACTTTACAACAAATAGACTAAGTGGATCCATTTAGTTATTAGGTTGATGTCGATCAATCTAGCTCGAAATCAAATACAATTTTATGGAGGTTGGCTATTGATGATGTCTTCGAAGAGAAGTCTATGTATGCGGATCTCATGAATTATGGGCCTGTTTTCGAAGAAAACATATCTAAAAACAGAAGTCCCTTCTAAAACCAAGTTTTCTTGTGGTTCTTGCAAAGTCAGGTAGTTCTTACCAAAGAAAATACTGCAAAACATGACAGGCAGGGTAGCACAAAATATTGTTTTTGTGATCAAGAGGAAACGATTCATCATTTATTACTGTCATATCCGTTCGCTAAATTGTGTTGGCGTACTATTTATGTTACTTTAAATTTACCACAACCAACAAGTATACCATATTTTTTGGTAATTGGTTGGGAGGTATTAACCATAATTTGAAGAGTTGAATCCATGTGGATTGTTCAGTTCTTTGGACAACTTGAAATTGCCCGAATGAGTATTTTTTAACAAATCATCTCTTGTAAAAAAATTGCAGTATATTTTTAGACCTAGGATGTCAATCCGTATGTGGTCAGTGTGTGAACGCACGGAACGTATGGACTCTGCGTGCATCCGTTTGGAAGCTGTTGCACGGGTTTGTTCACCTAGTAGTAGATTGTGTGGATGAGCTATGTAATCTTGTTTTCCACCATGATGGTCGTGTTTTGCAGTAAACCTTTTGATGCTCGATGACTTGCACATACTTTTGGATTAATAGAATGATTGTCTGCATCATATGCTGCAAAGGCTGGGGCAATCCCCTTTTTCGAAAAAACACAACGGAGAGTATAACAACGGCTAAGTACCACCAGATTGTGGTCGTTATTGATCTTTAGCGATCACAATCTAACTTTTAACAACTCCGTATACCATGGCTAAAAATGGTTTTCATAGTAGTTGCTTGTGATTCGGCCGAGTCCGTATGCGAACTACACGTGTGAAGCTTAGAAGGCTGCGTTTCCACCAGTACACAAGCACTTACGGGATAGCTAGCTAGTAAAGCTAGCCAGATCGATCTTTCTTGGCACAACTTGGCGAAACACACACGTGACACAACACCAGCGGCACGTACCGCGATTTGATGGTCACAGGACCATGTCAGTAATGTGTTAGTTTCCTTGCTTGATCTGAGTTTGTTACCAGCGGGTTACACGAGTATAAATAGTAGCTATATACTATCTAAATACAATTACAACTCAGTGATTGATTCCTGTCCAACCCGGACTTAGTCTCATTGGTTATTTCCGACAAATTGCAGATGCAACAAATTCCAGATGTTGTCTGTGCACTAATTACAGTAACGTGCTGGTCCTTGAACCCTCTAGAGGCGTATCTCCAGGAATGGACATCAGGGTGATAAAGAGCTGGATCCATCATGTACATGTCTTCCTAACGCTTCCCAACCCTAGATTGTTAGGTGCCATTATTCATCTCTGTGATGGAAGCTGGCATCACGTTTCGTACACCATGCCACAGTACTGCACGGGCAGGGAACAATATTGAGAGTAGAGAGGAGGCAAGACATTGCACAGTTCTTAAGAGATGTTGGTTGCAATGGACCTTTTTCTTGTTTGTGTCGAATTGTCCATCAATTCCTTCCTACAGACCCTACCTAAGAAAAGAGGAGCAAGCACTAGTTGATCTCTTGCATGCCCAAAAGGATTTATGGAGATGGCATGGCCAGCTAAAAAGTGTGAAGAATGGTTGGTGGAAAAGCAACTAATGATGGTTGCCAACCATTAATCTTCAGAACGTGCAGGCTGTTTCTCAAGCTCATCGTATGTCTTCTTATCCCCGACATAAAACTCTGTACAGATGTACAAAGTTTTGGGTTGAAATATAAGTATCAAGTTGGCATTGGAAGAGTCGTAGTCATCGTTTATTTGAGGCCAACTCTCCGTTTGTCCATGCCATGGCAAAACAGGAGCAAGTTGATGTCAATATCTATCTAGTATAAAGAAATGCCATTATGTGTATAACCATGCAACGTGGATGTTGACGTGCAGTCAAACAAAGGGAACATGAAAGGCATGTGTGTGTATTTTCTCTCGCTCAGTTGAACGGGTGTGAGTTGTTTAATGGTCCATTCATGGATATAATGTCCAAATAGGCTTTCACCATGAGCTGAGGACACCCAGATAATCCAAGGATAGACCCTAAAACTAAAGATTGAATCTAGTCTCAGAATACGTGCAGAAACAAAGAATTGTGTTACTGCAACTGCTGCGTATGCCGCTGCAGGTTTTTCTTAACATAGTGTAGACGGAGACTTTCATACATACACTTATACGCTCGTCCTAATAAATGAACATATACCTATCGTACATTTATGAGAATCTTCGAAAGACTGAGCTGACACATCATTTTGAGATTGATGAAGTCACCATAGGCACTTCCGTAGTCGACGAGAGCATCTCTTCCCACTGAACGAACATTGTCGAAAAGACTGAAATAAAACCAGGAGAATGCGAGCACTAGATGCCTCCATAGTCGACGGAACATATCCTCCTATTGAACGAACATCGTCGGAAAGACTGAAAGTCACCACGGGGGTCCAAAACTCGAACCCTGGGTTGGTTCCACCACAAAAAACAGTGTCACCATTTGGATACAGATGAATCTTCTCTGGTTCTAACTGGTAGTACATGATGATTGACTACCATCATTCCGACATTGTGTGGGAGAGCAACACACAGAGGTGTCAGCGAACAATGGTCAGGATTTACAAATTTCAATGCATTGTTCACGGCAATTTGCATATTAAAATCATAGGCTGAATAGATATACCCACTGAATAACAAATAGCTGCAGCTGGAGCATCAATCGGCTGGGACCCCACATGTCACTGTCTGTACACATTTTTTGAGGGATGAAGTTTGGGGGATCTGGCAGCTGAAGAAAAGTTTAATCTCTAAGAAATTTGACCTTTTGAAATACGAGAGATATTTTGGGCTGAATTTAACAAATTACTCAATGTTTTGTAGGACTGATAGTTGTTGGCCAATAAGCCATGGTGACCGCGTCGGGTGCGCGTGTGTGCGCGAGCCGGTCGAGTCGGGCGCCGGTGTGGTGCCGCGTCGGGTCCGTGGAAGTGTGTGTGTGTGTGTGTGTGTGTGTGTGTGTGTGCGCGCGCGCGCGTGCGTGTGTCAGCACGTGTGTGTGTGTGTGTGTGTGACTACGTCGGGCGCCGGACCCTGTCGCACCGGAGCGCGTGCGTGCACGTCGTGGGTGCGAGCCGCGGAGCGTGGGACGTGGGCAGTGGGCGAGTAGGTGCATAGGGAGCGCAGCGTGGGGCGTTGGTGCACGCACGCATAAAACCCCTCCCTCCCTTGTAGGTTTGGAGTGGCTCGAGTTGTTCCTTGAGGAAGAAAAGGCCGTTCGTGCGGCAGGCATTCGAGCGCCGGAAAACCACCACTGTGTCATGTGCCTTTTTCTTCTTCCCTCCTTCCTTCGGTTCGTGGCCAGAGAGAGGAGACACATAGAGAGAGAGGGGTAGCTAGGGCAAGGTTTTGCGCCAACAATAGTCCACAGTATCATATAGAAGCACAAGGAGGCATTGTAATCACCGACAACGAATTATATTCATTCGAGCAACCATGGTCTCTCTCAATTGAAGATTGGTAAATATTGTCTTTTTAGTTGTCTTGTTTTTCAATTAGATATGAGCAAGTACATTGGTCATGTAAGAGCATCTACAACTGGATCCCATATACCCTCGAAACGTCCGAATGGGCTGCCCGGTCAGTGCCTGGACAAAAAAGCCATCCAACAAAGCGTCCCATTCCGGTTCCAAACGCCTAGACTGAACGGCACTCCCCATATCTAGGGCGGCTATGGGGACACCCAGAAACGCCGGCAACACCGGATGTGGCCCATGCTGGCCCAACCAACCCCACATAAACTGGACCCTATCCGCACTCCGAGCGAAACCGTAGCTGCATTCCACTCCACTTCGCTCCTCTCCAGTTCACTCCCCTCCACCCGCTAGCTCTCGTTCGATGATCTTCTACATTCGAGCATAGCGGGTAGCTAATCCGAATCCTACACCTCCATATCCGCTGATCCGGAACTCGACCCAAGTGGCCCGGAGGAGGAGATGGCCGCTCGCCTTGTGCTCCACCGCTCCCGGGTGGACTCTGCCTGACTGTAGCGGTCCGACTCCTTTCATCGGGAATCCATTGCGTCCGCACAAATGGTGCATGGATCCGGCATGAGGTGTGTCACCTTTGCCTCACCGGAGGCGGTGCGGTCTGTCTGGCATGCGAACGCGGCGGTGGATGCGCAATCGCTTCATTGGCTTGCCCATGCGGAGGTGAACGCATGGGCATCGGCCGACGCAAATATGGTGCGGCGTGCTTGACGTGGGAGGCAACGGGTGTGGGAGGTGTCGGCAGCCCTCGCAGCGGCGAACGTTGGCGAGGCGGAGTCACACTCTCTGTCACCGTGTATTGTGCACGACCACCATGACGGATCCACCATCGATCTCACTTATACTGGTGATGTGCAAGGGACGGGCTACGACGAGGAATAGTAGGGCATGGGAGATGGTAGCGCCTCGAGTCCCATGAGCCGGTGCATGTCCCATTCTACCTCGCTGGCGACTGGAGCAACACTTCGAGGGACCCAGCCGGCCGCCGGACATGGACAAGGCAGAGCCGTACGAGGTCTGCTTAGATTAGATTTCATGTTGCATTTAATTGTATGGATTTGAGGTTTGGTAATTGAGGTACTCAGTTGTGGCAAACAAATTTGAGGTCTGGCCGGTCATTGTTCATGGACGCGCCTGGGCGCCTTCGCCGGCGTTTGGCTCCGGGTTGTTACTTGCGGTCGTGGACGTTCTAAGGAGTGGTTCTAAGGTATGCTTTTAACTCAAAACTCGTAAAAGATATTTTAGTACCATAATATTAAGTTCAAGTTTTGTTATTTTACATGATTTTTATTGATAAAGGCTATCATCCTTTCATTATTTGGATTCATTTGTTTCTGAATTAATGTGGATGTTAATATTCAAAGTTGGATGTTCCATAAAGTGTTTGTTAACGATTCTACCGGTGGTTGAACTCAAGTTGTACTAAATATAGTGGTCACTGGAGGATATGAAAAATGGTAAAGAGGAAATATAAAATGGTCGTTAATGATACTTGGTCAACCGTGAAAAAATTTATTTGGCAGTGCATGGTGGTGAATACGACAATTGTGGTCGTTATCGCCTCAAGATTTAACGACACACCATCCGGTCAACACAGTAATAACGACCAACAAAGGTATGCAATTATTATTATTGTAAAAATATGGAGTCAATAACAACGGCTAAGAAATACGAGATTGTGGTCGTTATTAGTCTTTAGTGTCCACAGTCTAACTTTTAACAACACCATATTACAATTTTCCTAGGGCTTGTGATTCAGCCGAGTCCGTATGCAAACTAAAGGTGCTTAGCGAAGATAGGCCGCCTTCCGTGCAATACGTAAGCACGTACGAGAGAGCTAGCTAGTACAGTACATGCTTACACTAGTAGAAAAGGGGCAAAGGTCCAGGCCGGGTCAGCCCATTAGTCCCAGTTCAGTGCAGAACCGGGACCCATGGGGGCATTGGACCCGGTTCGTGAGCCCCGGGGGCTGGCCGGGCCACGTGGGCCATTGGTTCCGGTTTTTCTGGACCTTTTGGTCACGGTTGGTGGGACGAACCGGGACCAATGGGCCTCGCTCCTGGCCCACCACAATTGATCCCGGTTGGTGGCTTGAACCGGGACCAAAGCCTGCCCTTTAGACCCGGTTCATGCCACCAATCGGGACCAATTAGGTGCCTATATATACCCCCCGCGTAAGAGCAGAGCACACTGCTCTGTTTTTTATGGCCGCCAAGGGGGAGAGGCTTGGTGGTGCTCTAGCTCACCTCCTATGCACACAAGGTGTTCGATGGAATGCCCGAGCCACACTACTTAAGCTTTCTCCTCTCCAAGCTCGACCCCCAAGCTCCATTTTCCTCAATATTTGTCTAGGTTTAGTGGTCCGTCACGCCCCGTCCCCGTCTTCACCGTCGTCGATCACTCGTTCCGATCTCATCGCCTGCACCACCGTGGTGAGCCTCTTGTTCTTATCTTCTTTCTGAAATGAAAAATATTCTTACTTGTATGTTTAGATAGATACTTATATTATTTTCTTACTTTTATTATTGCATCTTATATAGTGCGATGGTTTTGGTATCCGCCCCCGTCGGCCCTCGTCCTGTCTATGATTCGGATGTGGTATATATTATCTTTTCATAACTATTGGTTCATTTATTGTTTATGACAATTATACCGACCAACGTGTCATTGATTTTATTTATCTAGGAGGTTGTTGAACCGGAAATTCCAACCGACCCTATTGTCGAGAGGTTAAATTTAGTTGAAGAAGAAAACTATTTCTTGAAGGAAAAAATAAGAAAAATTGAGGAGGAGAAGATGATATTGGAGTTGCATGTTGCGGATGTCGTCGATGATCACAAGATCAAGATGGATGCAATGCGCTTGAAGATTAGAAAGATTAGAAAATATGCCATTCATACCGAGGCTTGGTATCATTATGCCGTTGGATCAGTTGTTACCTTGTTTGCGATTATGATCGCATTTGTTTTTGCATTGAAATGTTTTACATAGTTTCAATGTATGGTTTAATTAATTTAGATGCTCTGCAGAGCTTTATGTTGTTAGATGAGAACTGTGTATGTACTTTGGTTTTAATGTGATGATGAACTTCTATTAATTTGGTCACTTAATTATCTATTCATGATGTTCTGTAATGATTTTTGACACACTTAATTATATATAATGCACGCAGATGAACCGGCAATGGATGTACGGTGACAGACACACCTCCGAGTACATTAAGGGCGTGCATGATTTTCTCGAAGTGGATGAGGCAAACAAGCAGAATGGTTTTATGTGTTGTTCATGCCCTATATGTGGGAATATGAAGTCTTACTCTGACCGGAAAATCCTTCACACCCACCTGCTTTACAAGGGTTTCATGCCACACTATAATGTCTGGACGAGGCATAGAGAAATAGGGGTTATGATGGAAGACGGCGAAGAAGAAGAGTACTATGACAACTATGTGCCCCCTGAATACGATGATGCTACTGAACATCAAGAGGAACCAGACGATGTGCACGACGATGCTACAACTGGCGAAGCTGCTGAAGATCAAGAGGAACCAGACGATGTGCCCAATGATGATGATCTCCGCCGGGTCATTGTCGATGCAAGGACCCAATGCGAAAGTCAAAAGGAGAAGCTGACGTTCGTCGCATGTTAGAGGATCACAAAAAAGGGTTGTACCCCAATTGCGAAGATCGCAACACAAAGCTCGGTACCGTACTGGAATTGCTGCAGTGGAAGGCAGAGAATGCTGTGCCTGACAAAGGATTTGAGAAGCTACTGAAAATATTGAAGAAGAAGCTTCCAAAGGATAACGAATTGCCCGACACTACATACGCAGCAAAGAAGGTCGTATGCCCTCTAGGATTGGAGGTGCAGAAGATACATGCATGCCCTAATGACTGCATCCTCTATCACGGTGCGTACAAGGATCTGAACGCATGCCCGGTATGCGGGGGATTACGTATAAGATCAGACGAGATGACCCTGGTGATGTTGACGACGAGCCCCCCCAGGAAGAGGGTTCCTGCGAAGGTGATGTGGTATGCTCCTATAATACCACGGTTGAAACGTCTGTTCAGAAACGGAGATCATGCCAAGTTGATGCGATGGCACAGTGAGGACCGTAAGAAAGACGGGAAGTTGAGAGCACCTGCTGACGGGTCGCAGTGGCGAAAAATCGAGAGAAAGTACTGGGATGAGTTTGCAAGTGACCCAAGGAACGTATGGTTTGCTTTAAGCATGGATGGCATTAATCCTTTCGGGGAGCAGAGCAGCAATCACAACACTTGGCCCGTGACTCTATGTATGTATAACCTTCCTCCTTGGATGTGCATGAAGCGGAAGTTCATTATGATGCACTAGTAGAAAAAGGGGCTTTTGTCCCGGTTGGTAAGGCCCTTTAGTCCCGGTTTTTGAACCGGGACTAAAGGGTCATTACTAATGCCTCTCCCCTTTAGTCCCGGTTCTTACACGAACCGGGACTAAAGGCCGCGGCCACGTGGAGCTCCACCTTTAGTCCCGGACTAAAGGAATTTTTATGATTTTCTTTTTTGAATTTTTTTGAATTCTTTTTATTTTCAAATTTCTGAATTATTTTAACCTCTAATCTCTAATCACCACCCCTTATCACTGCTCAATTTATCCTCTAATCTCTAATCACCCCTCATCATTCCAAATCATCTAACTTCCCGAACGGTCACCCATCCTCCCACTCCCCCAGCATGAGCACGCTTATCTTCCGGGTTCTATTCTCCCTCGTCTCCAAGTCTGCACTTGTTGTTTTCCTGACAATAGTAAGATGTCAATCCTATTAACCTCAGGAATTTTGCTTGAGCATGAAGAGACACATTTCTCTATTTGAGTTTGAAACTATTGTTTTAAAAATATTAATTATTTAGTAACACTAATATTTTTGAATAATTAGTTTGGCCATTTTTTGACCACAGTTTGACCACAGTTTAACCAGCTTTGACCAAAATTCAAAATAACTGAAATAATTATTTAGTAACACTAATATTCTAGAATAATTAGTTTGATTATTATTTGACCACAGTTTGACCACAGTTTGAAATTTTTTCGATTTTTTCCACTCTAGATTTTAAAAGCCCCGTAACTTTTTCTCTGTTAGGTTTTTGAGGATTTTGAAAATATTAAACGGGGTTCCCCCGGTTAAATTTGGATGTAACTTTTCGAGTAGATGATTTTTCATATAAAAAACTTTTTCATCCGAGTTAGTATGCAAAAGTTATGCCCATTTTACTAAATTCTAGATTAGTCATCTTGGTAAATCTTTAATTGTGGAATGACATGTGGAGTATGCACGTATTCACCTGAAATGTTGAACATAGTCAGGTCAGTCATCTTGGTAAATCTTTAAATTTATTTTCAGCTGTGGCATCAATATCAGCTGGCAATGATGAATATGTCGGCAATCTCATTGCCGACGCATTGGAGAAGATAGGCCCTGATGGGATAATCAAAATCGACTCCTCATCTTCCATATATACTTCAGTTGAGGTGCAGGAAGGAA
>NC_041389.1:562873998-562879338 GCF_002162155.2 Triticum dicoccoides
TGTAACTATATTAGATGGTTTTTAATCCAACAAAGCATTGCATCATCTCACCACATAAACAAAGGCCATGTAGTTTGATAATTTGAAATAAATTAACACTCCAAAAAGTTTATCCGTCTGTTAGAGATTTTTTGTTACTTGAGAAACAAATATAGAGCAGCAAGCTCAGAATAGATAATTATTTAATGATTCTCTGTCTGATCCCTGCAGATAAAAAAGGATTACACCTCACCTCATTTCATCACAAATCCAGACAAAGCAATTGTTGAATTTGAAAATGCTAGAGTGCTTTTAACTGATCAACGGGTGAATGAAATCCAAGAGATACTTCCTTTGCTTGAGAAGACCACACAGTTGAGTGTCCCTTTGTTGATTATTGCCGAGGATATTTCGCATTCGGTGTACTCGACTCTGGTTCTTAACAAACTGAATGGTTTGCTCAATGCTGCGGTTGTCAAATGTCCTGGTTTGGGAGATGAAAAGAAGGCTATTCTGCAAGATATTGCCATTATGACAGGTAAACTTGGAGATTTACAATTGCTAAGCTCCATGTATTGAAGCTCTATGCTGCTAGCGTTATAAATTTGTTTTCCCCCCCAAGAGCTCTTTTAATTCATTTTCATCAGTTGCTTTTCCCCTCTAATGAATGCTAAGATGAGACTTTTCTTGTATTCGGTATCTTCTTTATAACTTACTTTTATGGTGTGTGGCTCCATAAGGACTATACTTTAATTTTGCATTTGCACGGTGCATTGCTTTGAAATTATCTAGTCATATTTGTGCCTGACTACAGCCTAAGTAATTTTCTTCAATTAAGCAGGTGCAGATTTCTTTGTTAGTGACCTTGGTTGGGGCCTTCAAGCAATTACGTCTGATCAGCTGGGCATGGCTCAAAAGATCACTATCACGAGTGAATCTACAACTATAATTGCACATCCCTCTATGAGACCAGAGATTGAGGCTAGGATTATGCAAGTAAAGCAAGATCTAGAGGAGATAACAAGTGCCTATCTAAAAGAAAGGTTTTCCGCAAGAATTTCTAAACTCTCAAGAGGTGTAGCAGTTATCAAGGTGTGTGAGTCATTCACTAGACCACCTACATTCCAATAGTTCTTCCTACTGAATGATGTTTTTTTAGCTTGCTGCAATCATTACATGAGTTTCCGGATACAGAAGTGCATAGAGCAGAAATCATTGTAATTGTCGTATTAAATTTCTCCCCTGTTTCTCTCTTTGTGGGCATTTGAGGAGTTTTGGGTATTATTCAGGTAGGGGCAGCCACTGAAGCTGAACTTGAGGACAGAAAGCTGAGAGTGGAGGATGCGAAGAATGCAACTTTTGCAGCCATTAGCGAAGGCATCACACCTGGTGGTGGTGTAACATATGTTGAACTGTCAAAGCATATTCCCAGTATCATGGATCTCGTGGATGATCCGGAAGAGAAGATTGGTGTAAATATTGTGGGGAAGGTAGTTCATCCATCCATTTACTCCTGTATCTTTGGTGTGAATACTGTGGGGAAAGGAGGTTATCCATGCAGTTACTCTTATATCTTGTCTGCAATATGGTTGCCTAATCATTGCATTCGCCGCTGATTTTGTGTAAGATGGCCACTTTTGCAAACCTAAACATTATAACTAAGATATTCCGTCCGATCCATATTAGTTGTCATTCAAATGGATATATCTAGCATTGAAATACATCTAGATACATCCGTTTTAGCTACAATTATTATGAATCAAAGGGGGTGTATAATATGCTAGTCAGTTATTGTGACTGACGAGCTTAAAGAAGTATTTGTTCAAAGTGCTCACTCATTAGAGCATTTGTAACACTTTTGCGCTTCTGCAAATTACATGTAACTATTGCATATCATCCTAACTCTGAAATTTGTGAAATGCTGTTCCAGGCACTCCTTGTCCCTGCTATGACGATAGCTCGCAATGCCGGCGCAGATGGTTCAGCTGTCATAGAGAAGATTCTTGAAAGCGAGTGGCGAGTTGGGTACAATGCGATGACCGACAAGTTCGAAGATCTTGTTGATGCTGGCGTGGTCGATCCGTCCCGGGTTGAAAGATGCGTGCTCTAGAACTCTGCTTCTATCGCAGGGCTAATTCTAATGACCCAAGCAATGATGTTTGATAAGATAAAGAAGAAAAAGTCACCCATTCCTGAAATTCCAGGCCTCCCGCCGCTGCAGATAAATCAAAATGCTTAGGTCTGAGCAATTCTTGTCCTGTTATCAATGATGGTTCCATAAATGTGAAGATCATTTTGCTCTAAGATAAGAACAGAGTGGGCCCGTGGAGGACAGCTCTTCTCATGATTGTCTACACACTACAACATGAATGGGTTCAGGAGGTTAGTCTGAAGGGGGTGGAGGTGGGTGCGTACCGTTGATCTCAACTATAACTAGGCTTGCTCTTTTCTTTTTAGTACTGTTAGGTGCAGTATTTTCATTATCTCTCTTTGTAGTGGTGTTAGATGTTAGGCGCAGATTCCCCCAAACTGAAAATATGTTAGGTGCAGTATTTTCGTATCTGCACAATAGTTTTGTAGCGTGTAACATAGTATGATTACACTGGCAGAACTGTCATGTTGATTTCCCAAATGTTTAAAAAGGTAACTCTTGTTTCTTACTTTTGATATGCTCATCATATGTGGCCCTTTGTTTGATACATAATGAAAGTGGTAAAATCAAATGCATTGCGCTGTGTTTATAAGCAAGATTTTGTTGAAGTCAAGTGAAATGTTTGGTTGGTAGGGGTAATTGGGACCCCAACTGTATCATGTCGTGTGTATCACTTGTAGTGGTGTCATGTGCAACATTGTTCATATATCCAGGACTTTAACACGCACAGTATAACTGGCATGTTATGTTGATTTCCTTATGCTTAAGAAGCAGTTTTTTTCTTTTAATTTCTAATATGTTTCATGGCAGTGTGCTGCTTCTTGGTTGATACTCCCTTTGTAAACTAATACTATAAGAGTATAGATCACTACTTTAGTGATCTATACACTCTTATATTAGTTTATGGAGAGAGTACGTAACAAATGTGAACTAAACGAACACTACATATGCACTATTTTCTTTTTGGGCATTGACGTCAAATGGTAGTCTAATTTCCGTGTTGAACGATCTCTCAGACGGTAGCATAAGCTGCTTACTGCTTACTTAAAAAATACTCTCTCCGTCCGAAAATAAGTGTCTTAACTTTAATATAACTTTGCATTGATGTTAGTACAAAGTTGAGAAACTTATATTGAGACGGAGGGAGTAAATAGAAACAAGTTAAATTTAAGGGTGCAACCTACTAATGTAGCACATCATCTGACAACGATTGAACACAATGGACAGAAGATGAGCCGCTCTTGTGGAATCTCATAGAAGGAGGTGTGGATTGCCGATTGCTTGTTCCCTCTTCCGATCAATCTGATGATAACGTGATGCTAGCTGGTTGCACCGTTCTAAGTACTCATGGCTTTCTCCATGATGTATCCGAGCAGCAAGCACGCACAAGCTTCTTCATGCGGATCAGTTCGTTGCCCTACGCATCCCAATTCCCGCCACCTCCTAGTCCCAAACGATTAACTGCATCAAGTGGTGTGGTGAAGCCAGACAATTAACTGCATCAAGCTAAGTTGGAAAGCAAATCCGTTTGAAGAAGGGTGATATGTGCTGATGTCCCAAGAGTATGTGTCGACGAAAAAACAGGGAAGATTTATAAAGGCCCTCCTCTTAGGACAGGTCCATGTGCTAATATCTGAGGGTACGGGTCACTCTGACAAGAAAAACAAATGTTGAGTAGTGCTACTTAGGTAGTGCATACTGATAGCGCTGTTAGAAAGTTGCTGAGCTGTGTCTCTAGAAACCATACCCATGTTAGTCGTAATCGAAGCCTTAAGTTTTAAACCATACAGAAAATCGAGTTCCTCCAAATTACACTTACATTGGATTCATTACTATACTGGGCCATGAAACCAATATTGTAACTCAAAAAAAAGTTGAATCGTCTCATCTTTGTCACAAAATAACATAATTTGTTGCATGGTCGTTTAATGAGATTTGTCTTTCGTAAAACTACCCCACTTCCATGATACTATATCAAAACCTTGTTCTTCAGTGACAATTTTTGTTTGCTAAGATGTTTGTGCTGAAATATGGTCGAGTTCGAGAGGACTTGTTGGACAAAATTGTTCCCCATTCTCTTGTTGCTCACAAGATAACGTATCATGTGTATTATACTTAAAAACTGTTAAATAACATAAAATGTGTGTATTACTATTAACACACACATAATAATAAATGGAATATTTTAATTTTGTCCTCACACCAAAATGGTACAACATGTTCCTCCTGGAGTAGCACGGAGTGGCGGAGGGCCGGATCGACGGCGAGCGCGTGAGCGAGGAGGCCATGGCCGCGACGAACCCCAACTTCGTCGCGGAGCAGCATGCAATTTGCGAGGCCGTTCGCACTCAAACCGCCGCTTGCTAGGAAGTGGCCGCCGCGGAGGCGCAACTTCAGGCAATCTCGGAGGAGAATAACGCCAATTGTGCCTCCTTCGCGCTGCCAACGAACTATCCAATGACCCGATGGGACAATGACACGGGGGGCGCCACCATTTCCAGCGTGGACATCATGTCCACCGGCGATGAACATGGCACAGACTTCTCGGAGGATGATTAGGGAATGGGAGGCGGCAAGGCCTGGTGTCCCATATGGCCCGGTCCATCTCCCATGTTCTACTCTTCCTCGCCGGAGACACACCCTCACTTCAGGGTCTTATTGCCGGTGCTCATAGAGTCGATGGATGCAGGAGGCGGTCCTAGGAAGGGAAAAAACAAGGGGTTTGATGCCGGTGGCCGCCGTAGTCTTTTTTTTGTTCTAAATGTTCAAAATGTAATAAAAATCTGCCGTGTTTGCATGAATGTCGTCCGTTTATGTAAATTATATCGAAACTTGGATGAAATCCGGTCATGTTTGCACGAATTTCATCCGGTTAGTTTGGATGGTAGTTGAAATGTATGCGGGCATCGTTGGATGGCCGCCTTCCACGTGTCCGCGGACTGGTCGCCCCTGTTAGCAGACGGACGGGGCAGTAAATTTGCGGGTTGCCGTTGGAGATGCCCTTAGGGAATTAAGCATAAGCTATCAGATCCCCTAAATTATTAGTGCATTTTTTAAAATTTTGTCTCTCAAACATTGCCTCATTCCCCTAATGGTCCAAAGGAGTGCATTCTCAGCAAAAGTAGGAATACATTCGGTTCCCATCCTCTGCCGCCACCCGAACCGGTGCCGTCTGACCATCGCCCTGTTGACTGAGAAATTGGAACCCC
>NC_041389.1:562879495-562887482 GCF_002162155.2 Triticum dicoccoides
AATTTTATAAAATTGGGCACCAGCCGTTTCAGCTGGTTCCATGGTAAAGGGAATTGTATTCACACTTGGAATTATCTGCCCAACAAAAACAAAATACTCAAAGATATGCTGAATGGCGTAGTGCAATAAGTGTCGGAAATAAAGCGTCTTATGTCTGGTAGATCTATGGGTAATAGTCCTGATGAAAGCAAGCATGATCAAGTAAGATGTTCTCATACACTGATTTTATACGCTATTATACTTTGTGCCAAATTATTTACATGGACTAACTTTTATAAATCACTCAATGTTTTGTAGGCTGATGGTCGACAGTTCTATAGAAGCATGAGGAGGCACTGTAATCGCCTATGAAGAATGATATTCTTTCGAACAATGATGATCTCCATAGATTGAAGATTAATAAGTATTGTCTTTTGTAGTTGTCTCACTTTCAGTTATGATGGGTGCCTAAGGTGTGCTTTTGACTCAAATTTCCTAAACAGTGTTTTAGTTCTGTAATAGTATGTCCACTTTTTTGTTAATTTATCTGATTTTTATTGATAAAGGAGGCTATAATACTTTCATTATTCACATTCTTTTGTTTCTAAGTTAATGTGGATTTTAATACTCGTTGTATATATAAAGTGGTTGTTAGCGATTCTAAGGGTGGTCGTTGAAGGATAACAAAATGGTAAAGAGAATGATCATTACTAATGTAAAGTGGTCTGTCATGATACTTCAATCAACTATGGACGAAAAAATAGTCGTGAATAGTACAATTGTGGCCGTTATTGCCTCAATATTGACAACGGCAAACCATCCCGTCGTGACAAGAATAACGACAAGCAAATGTATGCAATCATTATTACTTTAAACAATGGGGTCTTTAACAGCGACAGAGAACCATTAGATTATGGTCGTTATTGATCTTTCTTGACGACAATCTAACTTCTAACAACCCCATACATCGTCGTCAAAATGGGTTTTCTTGTAGTGGCTTGTGATCCGGATGATTCCGTATGCAAACTACACGTGTGTAGCGAAGATATGCTGGTTTTCCCCCGGTACACAAACACGTACGGGAGAGCTACCTATTACAGTACAGGCTTAGCTACACCGAAACACCCACCCGACACAACACGGCGGCACAACGATTGATGTTCACAGCCTCAAAGGACCATGTCGGCCCTGTGTTATTTTCCTTGCCTGATCTGAGTTTGGTACACGCTGGTTACAAGTGCATAAATGGCAGCTATACTAGCTAACTACAAGTGCAACCCAGTGATTGATTCTCTCCCAATCCGGACTTCCACTCATGGTTATTTGCAACAAATTGGACATGCAACAAATGACAAATGCAGTCTATGCACTAATTGCAGTACTATGTAGTTGTGACCTGTTGGTGTTTCAACCCTCTACAGGCGTATATTTTGGGTGGGCTGCAGTGCGAATATAACTATATACCGAAAAACTAACCAGGCTACTGCAATATACCCAGAACCGTCGTACACATGTCTTCCTAAAGCTTCCCAAGCCCAGATTGTTAGGTGACATTCTCCACCTCTGCGATGCAAGCAAGCACACGTTTGGTGCACCATGCCCCTGTGCTGCACACTTAAGGAGCAACATTGAAAGCAGGGAAGGAGGCAAGATTTTGGAGCACATTTCATTAGAGATGTTGGTGGCGATGGACCTAAATATATGTGAGGTTTCTCACTCCTCTTTCTTTTTGGTGTCGAATTGTCCATCAATTCCTACGGACCCTACCTAATAAATGAAGTTGCGGTTTTGGCACGCAAGCACTATTTGATCTTTTGCATGCACAAAGGGATTTATGCAGATGGAATAGCTAGCTAAGAATTGTGAAGAATGGTTAGAGGAAAAATAAGTAATGGTGGCTGACAACAATTAATCTTCAGAAGGTGCAGACTGCTTCTCAAGCTCATCGCATGTCTTCTTATGTAGTATGACCTAAACTGTGAAGAAATGTATAAAGTTTTGGGTCAAAGTATGAGTATCCAAGTTGACATTGGAAGAGTCACGTTCATGGTTAATTAACGAGACCTGAGGCCAACTCTCCATTTGTCCATGACATGGCAAAATAGGAGCAACTTGATGCCAATATCTATCTAGTGTAAAGAAATGACACCACCTGCGTAACCATGCATAGAGAAATGGGTATTTGATCCTTGCAAGGCCGCTGTAGATATGCAGTCAGACAAAGGGAAACATAAAGGTCATGTGTGTGTATTTTCTCTCGCTCATTTGAACAGGTGTGGGTTGTTCAATAGTCATTCACTGATAAAATGTCCAAATAGGCCACCACCGTGGGTAGAGGACTCCTAGGTTATCAAGCATAAGCCCTAAAATTAAAGATCGAATGTAGTATTCTAGTCACAGAATGCATGTGACAATAAAGAATTGTGCCGATGGATCCGTGGATTCGGTCGACTAACACATTCAGATACCTCCACACTCATCCTCTCGATCACCTCCTTAGAGCGTGTATACACACCTTCTTCGCATGATCATGGACTGAGGTTCATCTCGTTTAGAGCCTCTCCAGCTTTCTTTGTCGTATATTTCTCTGATATGGTCATAAAAACAACACCAGACAAGTTAGGATATGAAGGTCTATTATCTCGTTGACCACCTGCCTTCCATCGTCGCGCAAACACCATGTGCATGCATGGGGTTGTTCATCTCCGCATCACACGCCCCTTAATTCTCGTCATCGAGCATGAGGGTACTGCATCCTTCAATGTCGACATTACGATCTTCTTTGATTTCCCTTCAATAATGTGAATCCTCCAACCCCACTGTGGCGCAAATCAATGCTGAAGAAGGCTGTACCAGTTAGCTATGGCCTATGATTGATACCACTTGTTAACATTCCCAAGGATCGAACACACAGTCATGAGGCAGCTCAACTGGCCGTATGCATCTCGCCTCCGTTCGTACGAATTGGCTGCAACTTTCAAAATTTTACCCACGCTCACACAAACACCGATACTAGATTAGATAAGAAGAACATGAATGAAAGTTGGTCAGAGGACTTGGTGTGCCTTTAAATTGGCTAATGCTCTTTTGTTCTGATACATCAAAAGCAACAACCATAATCAGGTACATACTAGATTTAGGAAACGAAGGGCAACTATAACCGGTCCCCTATAAATAAAGGAGGATCCGGCCGAGTAAACCATTAGTGGAGTGTTTTTACTCCATTTAGTTTTGGACGGACCTAGCCAATCCTATATATATAATGGAATAAACTTTTGTTTTCCTAAACTTATGCAATTCTAGTATACATTACAACTACTTATTAACACACACATATAGAAACTAAACATAAATATGAACATTCAAGAAAATCATGAATATAGTTTACAAACCAAATTATTCAAATTTAAACACGCCGAATTGTCCTAATGTAGCAAATAACATGTGATTAACAACTAGGAAGTGCTATGACGTTGTCAGTTCTCGATCTTGCGATGCCCTTCAAGCAATTCCAGGATCCTATTTGTATCATACTCTAGCTCAACAAGAGTCGTGTTGGTGATGTACCGAAAGTTTTGAGGCCTCTCCCTCTCGTCTTAAATAATCATGTTATTCAACATGATGCAACAAGTCATGATCTGCCATGGAACCTTGGAGCTCCAGTACTCGGCAGGGCCACAAACAATTGCAAAGGGGTTCTGAAGCACACCGAAGGCTCTCTCCCCATCTTTGCTAGCAGCCTTGTCATTGGGCAAACTGAATATTTTTGTTACCTTTTGGACTCGGAATTGTTTTGACTAATGTGGCCCTGCTTGGATAGATGTCATCCGTAAGGTAGTAACCCATCGAGCAGTCGTGCACATTGACTTAGTGGTTTCATGCAGGAGCACCTCCTATAATAAGCCCAGAAAATAGTGGTGATCTGGACATCACATTCAATTAATTGTGAAAGCCAGACAAACCAAAGAATGAATGCCATATCCAAAGATCCTTCGATGAACTGCCTCAAGAATGGCCACTGGATCATTGCCGTGGCCTTTGTACTGACTTCGCCTTCCTCTCATGGCTGATGTGCTCATCATCGGAGGGTTTCCCTAGCTCAGCCTTGTTGCTTACGAGTAGGGGATTCCAATGGTGGACGTGGTGTGGCTTCCCCTCGGATGTATCCATGTTGACCGGTGGTGATGCAAGGTTGTGGGAGCTCTTGGACGCTGGTGTAGAGGCTTCGGGTGGCGGTCCGCTGAATTGTATTTTTAGTCGGCATCTTGGTGGTAGTGTTGGCTAGTTGTTTTGTCATGTAGCGACATATGTTGTAGTGGTGGCTGACTCTGGTATCGGTGGTGCCTCGGTAGTGGCTATCCCCGTATCATGCTTTTGGAGTTGTTGTTTGATTGTGGCATGCCTTCCCTCAGGGTGGGTAGGTACTCAAGATCCCTCAGTGTGGCATGGGGGACAGTCTCCGGGAGAAAGCCTTGTGCTCTGGCGCCATCGACGGCCATGCTAGTGGGTGTCACGTCCCTCTTGGGGGTCGCATGGTGGGCTCTCTCTCCGAGCCAGGGCTCCGGGAAAAAGCATTGATTGTTTCCTTGGTCAGGACGAACGGTGGCATGTTGTGTCATCTACCTTCTAAGGGTGTCGTCATGGAGCCCAGGGTTCTCCTGTGCGATGTGTCGTCATTGATGGGCATTTTTTGATCCTTTTTTCCAGTTTCATCGATTCCGGTGCGGGTTGTCACTTTGGCCTACAAATCTTTTGCGCAGGTCCTCATTGGCGCGTCTCGAGATCCTTGATGTGTGCAGGCAGGCTTGGGTCCTATGATCTAGAGCAAGAGGGCATGTGCCATCTTCGATGACAGTTGGATGTGAGTGGCACAACGTGGCTCGGCAATTTCCCTTGGAGGTGAGGTTTTCCTCCCTTGTTGGTAGTCTAGGTTTCTTTGTGGTAGGGTGCGTTCTCTCGTTCTTTTTCTTATTTTTTCCTTTTATCTACTTGTAAGCGGGTCTCCTCAGCACCATGTATCAGTTTGGTTGTGTGCTTTATTTACAAACAGAGTGAAAGCCTTTTTCGGTAAATATTGCAATGCTAGCTGGTTGCACCATTCAAGCTACTCTTCACCTGCTCAACATCGTATCTGAGCAGCAAGCACGCAGACCCTTCTTTGTGCACTACCCTGCGCATCTGGATCCCAGCCACCTCTTAGTCCCACACGTGCTCGAACTTGATGCTACATAAGTAATGGATAATTGAAAATCCAATATAAGAAAGACGAGGTTGATCATTTATTGTTCTGAAGCTAGGCATTTAAATGCATCAAGATAAGCTGGAAAGCTAATACGCACGAAGAAGGGTGACATGTTCTAAGATCCCAAGAGTACCTGTGGACCGGAAAAACCACAAAATTTATAAAGGCCCGTCCATGTACTCATATCCAAGGGTACTGGTCTCCCTGAAAAGAAAACCAAATGTTGAGTAGTGCTACTTAGGTACTGAATACAAATAGAATTGTTAGAAAGGTGGCGAGCTGTGTTGCTATAAACTTTATCCGTGTTAGTCACGATCATAGAAATAAGTATTGGACCACACAAAAATTCGAGTTTGTTCAAATGTCACTTACATTGGATTCCTTACCTTCCTGGGCCATGAAAGCAATACTGAAATTGAAAACAAATGTTGAATACCTTTTACTGCATGTGAACCAGCAACAACTCCTGACAGAGCAAGCCCCCGCGTCTCCTCTGTGGTGACACGGGAGGCCTGTAGTGTTTCTCCCTCCTCCCTTCTCCCTGGCCGCCACCAGAGGAGGCTGGAAGTCAACCGGCACGGTCGTCGATAAAGGTGATGGCGGGGATCTCGTCGCTCCATCACTCGGTGGAGGGCTTCGCTCTCCAGGGATGTGTTCTTGGTCAGAGAGGTGACGTCGTTTTCATGGCAGACGACACTCGTGGGTGGTGGTTCTTACCGGCTGCTTCATCCACGAGGGTGGTGACGAGCCAGTGGGAGCCAAACACGGAGAAAAGTGGCCTTCTTTGTCACCATCTTTTGAGCTCTTCCCAATGGCACTCTCTTCCCTATAGGTATGGTTGATTGCGGCTCTAGTCCTCCTAGTGGACGTTGGCTGGTGGTGTAGGATCGGGACTTGAGGAAACTTTGGTCCCCAGCAGCGGCGACATCTTCCGGCACCGTTCCCCTCCATCAAGGCATAGCTGAGGTCCCTCCTATCCACCCCCAATCCCACTCCAGGACAAGTACAAAATACACGTTGGATTTGGCGGTGGCGGCGCCTTGCACGTCGTACCCTCCATCGTGGTGCTGTTTGGGGAGGCTTGGGTTTTTGGGAGAGGTTGCTGTGGGCATTTTGCTCCGGGTAGCAAGGCCTTGAGCGAGGGCGATGGTGTTGACGTCGGCCAGTTCGACGGATCCCCGCACATCTCCTGGTTGGTGTTCCTCGGTAGAAGCGTGTCCGGCTCAGCTCCAGCGTTGTGGCGTTTTCAGTCCAGACGGCCCCTTCGCAGTGGCAATAGCGTGAGGGAAGCCATGGACTCCTGGTCTTCCTTATGTGGCTGTCTCGACTATCACTTGACACCCTAAGTTTGTTCCTTTGTCTTTTTTTTCCTTCTCGGCGATTGTCCCCTATAGCTTTCCTGCTATAGGTGGGTGGCAGGGTATGCCGTTCCAGTCGGTGCAGTGTTCTCCATGATCATTGATGGTCTTGATCAAGGGTTGCTTGGGGCATCGAGGCTGACTATTTCCTAGCTCTCCTATGGGTCTCTACAAAATATGATGGTGCGGCGCCATTCGATTCGTGTCAAGGGGGTAGAGTCGCCCCTCGGTGCTAGAGAAGGAATATGGGAATTCTGATCCAACCTGTTCAAGTGTTCTCCTTTTGCAATAGGCTTTCTCCGCCGCGCTTCACCTCCTTCCAGCCCTTGGATACACATGTGCCGTTGTCGTAGTCATCGCAACCAAGGCTTTTCTTTCTCTGTTTTTTCCTTTGTGCTTGTATGTGTGTCGAGTCGTAGTCAGCCCCCTTGTATCGTTTGAACGCTATGGTTTATGTTGTTGGTTATAATTCTTGGCAGGTCGATTACGTTGTTAATTCAAAGCCGATCTCGTCAGAACCTCTTTTCTGTAAAAAAGAAGTTGACTCATCTCATCTTTGTCATGAAATAGCATGTTTTGCTGCATGATCATATAATGTGATTGTCTTACATAAAAATTACACCACTTCCTAGATACTATACGAAAATCTTGTTCTTGAGTGACATTTCTAGTTTGTTAAGATATTTGTGCTAAATGGTAGTCGAGTTCATGAGGACTTGTTGAACAAAACTGTTCCCCACTCTGATGTTGCTCTCAAGATAATTTGTCATCTATATTACATAAAAACTGTTCGAGGACAAAAAATGTGTGTATTACTATTGAAACCACATAATAATCAATGTAATTTTTTTGTCCTGACACCGAAGCTGTGATTACATTCAAAGATATAAAATGAATCTCTTATTGGCAAAGAAATGTCAATGTTTTCGCAAAGTGCGCTATCACCAACAAGATTGGTGAAAATGAAGAAAATGAGGGCGCGGTAGAAAGCAATTCCATCCAAGATATGGCCGAAGACATAAACACATTTATCCTCATACCTGTTGGTAAAAAATAAAACTTACTGAAACGAAATCCAAGTGAAGAAATTCAAACCCGCGGAAAATAAATAGTATCATAAATTTATGCACCATGCTTCCAGTTTGTGAAACGCGAGCTTATCTTGTTAGAGCACCCATAGCAGAGGCCTCAAAAGTCAAATTTAAGGGAAATTTCTTTTTGTTTCAGGGAATTAAGCATTAAGCATCAGCTACCAGATCCCCTAAATCATTAGAGCATGCATTATTTTTGACTGTTGCCCCTTAAGACTTTGTCTAATTCCCTTAAATTTTCTCCAAATGAGTGCATTCTCAGCAAAAGTAGGAAGACACACGGCTCCCATCCCCCACCACCGGCTGGCAAACGCCCC
>NC_041389.1:562888091-562896728 GCF_002162155.2 Triticum dicoccoides
CCCTCGCACTTTCAGCGATCCAAGCCGGCACAAGAATCCTGTCGGGCGCGAGGAATTTCACAAAATCAGGCAACAACAGCTTCAGTCAATTCTCGAAGAAAAGATGAATGGCGTGGTGCAAGAAGTGTCCGAAATAAAGCGTCTTATGTCTGCTAGATCTCTAAGTAACTGTCCTCATGAAAGCCAACATGATCAAGTAAGATGTTCTCATACATTGATTTTATATGCTATTATAACTTGTGCCAAATTATTTACATGGACTGACTTTTATAAATCAATCGTTCTTTTGTAGGACTGATGGTCGACCATATTATATAGTAGCATGAGGAGGCATTGTAATCGCCGATGAAGAATGATATTCATTCAGACAATGATGGCCTCCCTCGATTGAAGATTAATAAATATTGTGTTTTGTAGTTCTCTTGTTTTTTAGTTAGATACTAGCAAGTGCATTAGTCATGTGAGGAGTGCTTACATGCTTTTGACTCAAATTTCTTACATGATGTTTTTTGTTCAATAATACTATGTTTATATTTTGTTAATTTATCCGATTTTTATTGATAAAGGAGTCTATAACGCTCTACTTACATTCTTTTGTTCTAAAATTAATGTGGATTTTAATACTCACATGTTGGATGCTGCATAGGTAAAGTTGTTGTTAAGGATTTACAGGTGGTCGTTGAAGGATATCAAAATGGTAAAGAGCAGTGATGGAGCTACATTCAAAAGCAAGAGCAGTGAAGAGACGCCCAATTTTTTTGATAATTATGACCCAGATTTACCCTTAGGTCCAGCTTGTTGCAGCAAAACTGGGTGGGCCGTGGCCCATTTCGCTACAACATAGCTCCGGCAATGACAAAGAGAATGATCATTACCAGTCATTAATGATACTTCAATCAAGCATGGAGAAATTATTAGCGACGAAGATGTGTTCATGAATAGTACAATTGTACTCATTATTGGCTCAAGATTGACAATGACAGACCATCATGTCGTGACAAGAATAACGACGAGCAAATGTATGCAATCATTATTACTTTGAACAATGGAGTCTTTAACAACAGCGAAGAACCATCAAATTGTGGTCGTTATTGATCTTTAGCAACCACAACCTAACTTTTAACAACCCCATACACCATCGTCAAAAACGTATTTTCTTGCAGCGGCTTCTGATCCGGCCAAGTCCGTATGCAAACTACACATGTGTAAACTACACATGTGTAGCGAAGATACGCTGCCTTTCCCCAGTACACAAGCACGTATGGGAGAGGTACCTATTACAGTACAAGCTCAGCTATAGCATTCTGTCTTGGCACAAGTTAGCGAAACACGAACGTGTCACAACATAGGAGCACAACGATTGATGGTCAAGGCCTCAAAGGACCATGTCGGCCCTGTGTTATTTTCCTAGGTTGTACTGATTTTCTTACACGCTCGTTACAAGTGCATAAATGGCAGCTATACGAGCAAATTACAAGTACAACTCTGTGATTTATTCATGTTCAACCCACATTTCGACTTGTGGTTATTTCCGACAAATTGGAGATGCAACAAATGATAAATGTTGTATGTGCAGTACTTACAGTACTATGTAGTTGTAACGCACCGGTGCTTGCATCCTCTAGAGGCGTATCCACATTATGGGTTGCAGGGCTAATATGACTATGTACCGAAAAACTAACCATGCTACTGCAATATAGTTGTGTCCAGCGTAAACATGTCTTCCTAACGTTTCCCAAGCCTAGATTGTTAGGTGACATTCTCCACCTCTGCGACGCAGGCTAGCATCACGTTTGGTGGACCATACCCTAGTGCTGGACACGTAAGGAACAACGTTGAGAGCAGGGAAGGAGGCAAGACTTTGGAGCACATTTCATAAGAGATGTTGGTAGCAGTGGACCTCTATATATGCGAGGTTTCTCAGTCCTCTTCCTTTTTTGTGTATAATTGTCCGTCAATTCTTACAGACCCTAAGTAAGAAAAGAGGTTGTGGTCTTGGCGCGCAACCACTAGTTGATCTATTGCATGCCCAAAGGGATTTATGAGATGGCATAACCAGCTAAAAAGTGTGAATAATCGTTGGAGGAAAAGCAACTAATGGTGCTTTTACTAAAAAAAACTAATGGTGGTTGCCAACAATTATTCTTCAGAACTTGCAGACTACTTCTCAAGCTCATCATATGTCTTTTTCTGTATGACTTAAAACTCTCAACAGTTGTACAAATTTTTGCGTAGAAATATAAGTATCCAAGTTGACGTTGGAAGAGTCACAGTCGTGGTTGATTCACGAGACCTGAGGCCAGCTCTCTGTTTCGCCAAGGTGACTTAAAACAGGAGCAACTTGATGCCAATATCTATCCGGTATAAAGAAATGGCACTATCTGTGTAACCATGCATAGAGAAGCGGGTGTTTGCTCCGGGCAAGGTGACTATTGACGTGCAGTCAAACAAAGGAAAAAAAAAAGGCATGTGTGTGTATTTTATCTCACAAATTTGAACAGGTGCGAGTTGTTCAATAGTCCATTCTTTGATAAATGTCCAAATAGGCAATCAGAGTGGGTGGAGGACTCCCAGGTAATCCAAGCATAAGCCCTAAAATTAAATATCGAATCTAACAACAGAATGGATGTTGCAACAAAGGATAAAAAGTATACTTTTCTCTGTATATAAACAATAGCATATCAATTGATTCATATTCGAATAAAATTTGTGTGACATATAACACCTGGTTTGGTAGTCAAATTGAGGACGAACACATGCAAGTCCAACATACTAGACCGGAGGGAGTAAGAGTGTTGCATCTTAGTTAATTTAATTATCTGCCTATATTTTGTAAGTAAATCATTCTTGATATATGTACAGATTGCAATGTGGCCTTTCACTTCCTCAACTTGGGTTTTGGTGTTACCGACCGTGGTAACTTTAATTTGTGAACTCCGCAGGCCTTGCACTTCCTTTTCAAATAGCAAGCATCCCTTTTTTGAAAACAATTATTATACTTTTTGTTAAGGATGGTTTGGAAAATTCATGTGTGCAAGAGAAAGATTACCCATGTGAGCATATATCCGCACCAACCCAGACTGCCCGCAAAAATGGGTTCGCCCCCGCGTCGCTCCATCACAAGCGACTCGGGCGGCACCGAAGCCTTGCCCTCGAGTGGCTCCTCCTCCCCTCATTCTCTGCCTCTTCACCTCAGGAGGGGGTCGCCGGTTGCCGTGCACCGCCAGTGAAGGGGACGGCAAGGACTTCGACCGATCCCATGCCTTGGGTATAAAGGCATGGATCTGAGGCGTCAGCCTCCATTAGTGAGGACGGCGTCCGTCCGCCGGCGGTGGATGTCCGTCAGTGCGGTAGGCCAGACTTCCTCAGCTGCTTGGGCAGCTAGGTACTGGTGGACAACGTTCCTGGCATGAGGCGGTTCCCCGTGCCCCTCTTGTTATATCTAAGGCGGACCAACCTAGCACACGACTCTCCCCATCGGTTGGTCCAGATCTCCGGCGTCCATGCTCGGAAGTGCTAGAGGCGTGCTTGATGGGTGCCGGGGCGGGAGCTTGTTCGTGGGAAACCATTGGCCGATGACTGCCCTCTTGTGGATGGTGCTCCAGCGTCATTCCCCTCGTTGGTGGCGATGGCGAGGTCAACTCCACCCTGCTCCCTCCTTCCTTCCCCATGATGGGCGGCGACGCCGCCATGGCATGCTCACCTCCTTGGAGGCGCCGTCTTGGGCATTGACATGGAGGGTGTGCTCGGCGAGCGCGGATGGTTCCAACTGTAGGAGGTGGTGCCGGTGTGGCATATACCGCATCGGCGATGGCGGGTCTCGGCGGCGTGGCACAGCGAGGCCTGGAGTCCTGGAGACATCGACAGTAGATGTGACTGGCAAGATCTATGCAATGGTTCCTCTTGAATACGGGATGGCCGAAGATGGCGGCGGTGAATCCTAGAGTGTGCGCATGTGGTGCGCTTTATGGAACACTACTAGGAAAATGGCTATAGATGGAATGGCCACTAATGGCGCACCAGACATGTGGTGCGCCACTACTGTATAGCAGTGGCGCACCATGTGCTGGTGCGCCATTAGTGTGAAAGACACTAATGGCGCACCAAACAAATGGTGCGCCACTGGTAATAATTTTTATTATTTTTATTTTTTCAAACATACTAATGGCGCACCAGTGCACAGTGCGCCATTACTACTTCTAACTATTAGTGGCGCACCAGCCGAATAGTGCGCCACTACTGTTGTTTTTTATTCTCTTTTTGCAAAACAACTAATGGCGCACCGTGGCATAGTGCGTCATTACTAGTTTAAACTAGTAATGACGCACTATGCCACGGTGCGCCATTAGTATATAGATTTTTTCTTGCAAAACTACTAATGGTGCACCACCTGCAAATGCGCCATTAGTAACCAGGGTTACTAATGGCACATTTGCAGGTGGTGCGCCATTAGTAACCTGGGAGCAACAGGATATTTTGGACAGCCACACCTAACCACTCACTTTTCCCACTTCATTGTCTCCACCTCCTCCTCCAAGCTTGTCTCGGCTGCCTCCTCCTCCTCACCTCATTTGCACCATATATTCATTCAAATTAAGTGGTTAAATTACCTTCTGTTGATAGGTAAGTAAGGGGGGAAGCTATCTTTATGTTGTTCTCCCTCCAACAACGTGCACATACACTTTTTATGGCCTAGCTAGATCTATGTATGTTCGTGGTGTTTCATATGTTTGTGGTGTTGCATATATGTTTGTGTTTGCAGGTACCGGTATTTGAAATGCGATAGTTGCCAATATTTAGCCGGAATGTTGGTTCATTTCGGTTTCGGCGAGAATTTTGGCACTATGCATTCTTTTTGGTCCTATTTTTAGGGAAAGTCATGCCAAATTTTTTCTTGGTTCTAAATATCATTTTGCTGTACCCCGCAGGCGACCATGGTCCGCACGATGACCGAAGGCATCGTGAATAGGTTTTTGAGCTCCGCGAAGGCTGAGATGCTTCAAAAGAACGAGACGGAGATAAGATGTCTGTGTCGAAGATGCAAGCTGAAGAACCTTATTGCGGACCCGGATTCCGGGAGGTGCGGGACCACCTGCTCTTGCGTGGTTTCTTGGATGGCTATCGGTGGCAAGGTGATGAAGATGACTATGAAGTCGTCCATGGGGGGCGGGCAAGAAATGAGGAAGGGCAGCAAGACAACCACCGCGGCTCGGGCGGGCGAGAAGACGAAGAATCTCCAGGACATGATCACGACGGTGATGCTGTACACAGTCATCATGTAGAAGATGCAGGACATGATGATCAGGAAGATGCCGGAGGAGACGAAGGGCATGATCATGAAGATGAAGATGCCGGCGGAGCAGACGACGATGGACCATCGATGGGCTGGGTGCAGGACCCTCATATTCAAGAGCTGCTTCTCAAGTAGACGGATAATGCAAGAGCTGCCGCCCGAGAGAAAGCCAAGCTGGATCAACTAGAGATAGACGCGGTTACTCCATTGTATGAAGGATGTAGGCCCGAGGATACCCGCTTGAAAGTAACACTCATGGCTCCGGAGATGAAGGTAAAACACAAAATGCCCGACGCATGCTTCGATGAGAATATGACATTCTGGCGCGAACGTCTTCCCAAGGGGAACAAGTGCCCGACCAGTTTCGAGGAGGCGAAGAAAATCGTGTGTCCTCTGGATTTACCGCACGTGAAATACCATGTGTGCATGAACAATTGCATCATTTATCTGGACGAGCACACGGAGTCTACCACATGTCCGGTGTGCGGCGTCACTCGATACAAGAAGAGGAAGAAAGCTCCTCGAAAAGTGGTGTGGTACTTTCCGATCACTCCTCGTCTGCAGCTGTATTTCGCGGACCCTAAGGTAGCAAAGCTCCTGCGTTGGCACGCGGATAGGGAGGAGAAGAAGCCAGAAGATGACGCAAATGATCCGGAGATAAATAAAAAAGACAAGATGCTTAGTCACCCTAGGAATGGGAGCCAGTGGCAAGCATTGAACTTCGAACACCCAGAATTTGGGAAGGATCCAATGAACATCGTGCTGGGCGCGAGCACCGATGGAGTCAATCCGTTTGGCAGCCAGAGAAGCACACATAGCACCTGGCCTGTGTTTGTGTGGATGTACAACCTTTCCCCCTGGTTGTGCAAGAAGAGGAACTACATTCACATGAGTATGCTAATTGAAGGGCCGAAACAACCAGGGAACGACATCAATCTATATCTGGGGCTGCTGAAAGAGGAGCTAGACACGCTATGGAAAACGCCAGCCAATACGTGGGACGCCGCACAGAAAGAATATTTCCCTATGAGAGCCGCACTGCTCACGACGGTACACGATTATCTCGGTTACGGATATGTCGCGGGACAGGTGGTCCACGGATTTTCTAGATGCGTTAGGTGCATGGATGACACAACGTATCGTCAGCTAGATAGAGATCCCGGGTCTTCGAAAACCGTGTTCATGGGACATCGAAGGTGGATTCGCGATGATGACCCGTGGAGCAAATGCAAAGATCTGTTCGATGGTGACACAGAACCCCGAAGATGCCCGCATACGAGGCGCAACGAGGAAATGGACGAACTGTTAAAAAATAGGAAAGATTGCCCACTGCCGGGAAAGAAGCAAAAGGCGCCGGAGCCGGGAAAGAAGCGAAAGGCGCTAGAGCCGCTGCCGAAGGTATGGAAAACGAGGTCTATTTTCTCGGACATGCCGTACTGGAAGATCCACCGTGTGCCTCACTGCCTTGATGTCATGCATATCACGAAGAATGTGTGCGAGAGTCTGCTTGGTACCCTGCTCAACATGCCAGAGAGGACCAAAGATGGGATGAAAGCAAGGGTAGACCTGAAATCAATGGGCATCAGGGAGGAGCTTCATGCTAATGATGATGATGATGAGGCGAAGCAGGACACAGAAAGTCGTCGCAAAGGCAAAAAGTCCAAGAAGACCGGTAATGACTACCCTCCCGCATGTTTCACTCTAAGTCAGGAGGAGATCGATCAGTTTTTCACCTGCCTCGTAGGAGTAAAACTTCCTTACGGTTACGCGAGGAAGATAAGCAGATACCTAGACCCAGCGAAGCAGAAGTTCTGCGGAATGAAGTCTCACGACTGTCACGTGCTGATGACGCAGATACTTCCAGTTGCAATCCGTGGAACTTTTTCGACGTCATCTCTCCGAAGTCGGTTGGCGTGAGGCAACTCAGAAGGCTACAGGAAGATATCGTGGTGATACTATGCGAGCTTGAGATGTAATTCCCGCCCGCATTCTTCGACGTTATGGTGCATCTGCTGGTCCATATCGTGGAGGATATCATCCAACTCGGGCCGACATTCCTGCACAGCATGATGCCGTTCGAAAGGATGAATGGTGTCATCAAAGGATACGTTCACAACATGTCACATCCAGAGGGAAGCATAGCTAGGTGCTTTCTGACCGAAGAGTGAATCTCCTACTGCATGAATTATCTAGGCATCGAGAACCCCATTGGTCTGCCCATCAACAGGCACCTCGGCAGGCTCGCTGGATGGGGTCACCGTGAGGGTCACCGCAAAATGCATGTCGACTTCGAGGGTCGACTCGCCGACTTTGAAAGCGCAAACCTAGTCGCCCTACAACAAATAGACGTGGTCGATCCTTGGGTGGTAGATCACAAAACCTTTATTGAGAAGACGTACAATGACCGAGGCCAACTGAGGACGGACGGAGATATAATCAAAGAGCACAACTCATGTTTCACGCGTTGGTTCAAGTAGAAGCTTCTGTCATACACTTTACATGAGGATTCTTCCGCGGAAGAACAACTCATATTCGCCTTATCACAGGGCGCCGAGCACAACCTGATGACTTATGAGGCGTACGATATCAACGGCTACACATTCTACACCAAGGGAAAAGACATGAAGAGCGATGGTTATCAGAACTCCGGGGTAATGATGGAATCCTACACCGGTAACGACAAGGACAGATACTACGGAAGGATCGAGGAGATCTGGGAGCTGAGCTACGCTGGAGAGAAGGTCCCGATGTTCCGTGTCAGATGGGCCAAGAGCGTCATAAAAGAAGACCGGTATTTCACCACCATGCTTATACCCGAAGCCAAATCCAAGACCACGGGCGCAAACGTCACCGCAAAAAATGAGCCATGGGTACTGGCTTCCCAAGTGGACCAATGCTTCTTCATTACCGACCCGCCAAAGCCCAGTCGTGTTGTCGTGAGGAGAGGCCAAAGGAAGATCATCGTAATGGATTGAGTCGCCAATGAACAAGACTTCGACAAGTACAGGGACCCGAAGATGGAACATGACGACGACGATGAAGTATCAGCATACACCACAAGAAGAAGTAGGACCACCCTACCTAAAGGACGTCCGTTCAAGAGAAGAACTCCATTTACGAAAAATAAGGGCAAGAAGATTGTGAGAAGATAGCTATCTAAGATCGATTGTATTTAAATTGTAGCCTACATTTCTCGATTGTAAAACATGGGCATTTTTTGAACTCATGAATGTTTTTAAATTTCATGGTCACTCGATCTCGATCCCCCTCCATCTTGATCGCTATCCCACCTCGCCAGATCTGGTCCCCCTCGTCACAGAGCACCCCCCGCACCCTCTCCCCCG
>NC_041389.1:562896986-562897692 GCF_002162155.2 Triticum dicoccoides
CACCGCCGCCGATGACCCCCCGCACCCTCCCCGACCCGCTCCACCGTCACAAATGAATGCAACTAAAATTGCAAAAAAAAAAACAAATTTGATTATATTTTCAAATAACAAATTTGATGATATTTTCAAATAATAAATTTAATGATATTTGTTCATATTCATAAATATTTTCAAATAACAAATTTGATGATATTTAAAAAAAATTATTACTGTTTTTATTAAAAATTATTACTCTTTCATATTCATTCTCTAAAAAATTATTAGATGCAACAAAAAATAATAAAAAATAATTACTTATGGCGCACCCCTGGCTGGTGCGCCATTGCTATATAAAAAAAGATTACTAATGGCACACCTCTGGCTGGTGCACCATTGCTATATATATATATAAGATTACTAATGGTGCACCGACAGCGGGTGCGCCATTGCTATCTAAAAAAACCATGCTAATGGCGCACCGCTGCGGGGTGCGCCATTAGTAAGCTTCCCCCCTAGCTAATTCCTCCCTCTCCCTCTCGCCAGATCCCCTTCGTCCTCTCCCTCGCCAGATCCACCCGCGCGCTGCCCCGACGCCGCCGGCCCGACCCCCGCCGGAATCTACCCCCGCCACCCCCGCGCCCCCCACCACTGCAGCTCCCCCGCGCCCCCACCACTGCAGCTCCCCCGCGCCGCCGTCCCAGCACGTACGTCCCCTCCCTCCCTTCCC
>NC_041389.1:562897982-562916626 GCF_002162155.2 Triticum dicoccoides
CCTCCTCCTCCTCTCACCTCCCGTGCCTTCTTCTGCTCGGAAGGTCAAGAAGGCGGCCAAGGACGCCGACGACGGCGACGCCGGGCCCCGGCTCAACAACGACATCACGAGCCCCTTCCTCCGGATCGCCACCCACAACCTCCTCGACGCCGGCGCCCGCGCCCAAGCTCAGGCCCGCCCCCACGCCCTACGAGGCTCACCACCGGCCGACCAAGTCCCAGGCGTCCCCTTCCCCGCCACCGCGGGACTACGCGCCGCCCCCGCCGCCCAAGCCCAAGCCGGAGCCCAGGCTATTCAAGCTTGAGGTATACCCCTTTTTCTTCTCTTGTGTATGATTGCGAATAATTGACTTCCGTTTTCATCCTAACAATGCATTGACTTTGCAATGCTCGTCTCTGTGTTCGTCCAATTGCCAATAATTCTTAGAATAGTCGAATCTGAACTGCATCTAAGAACCCATGGTTGTGCTTATTTCTGAAGATGGAATGAACTATGACCTCCTGATCACAGAAAAAAAATTGTGTAGCTGATAGCTTTCTTTCTGAAGATGGAATGAACTATGACCTGATGATCGCAGAAACATATTTTGCATCTGATAGGTTTCCTCTCTCGTTGCCCCAGTGAGGACCATGATGATCATGGCACTGCAAAATATTTATTGCTTAATTCCCTCTTGCATTTTTTCTCTGAAAATAATGGCATGTTAAGCCGTTAAGGCCTGACTGTTAATTTACAACCTTGTTCGGTGTTATATTGGATGGAAAATTTGTACAGGTTAGTCGGTTGTGCTTCGCCCTGAAATTGCAATGTTAAGTGTACTGTTGAGTTCAGTCAAGTGTACTCCTTGAATAAACCATGCTTATTTTTGTAGCATATTACTGATACAAATGTTTCTGCCAAAAAAGAAGCTGTGTTGATCCTTGATAAACTGAAATATTATTTTCCTTTCATCATGCAATTTTTTTTGCTTGCTTGGCGCACGTGTACAATTTAATTGGTCACACTTCACCCTGAATTAATCATTTTGAGACAGAGGGAGTATGTTACAAGTGTTGTGACGAGGTCAGTCATGTAAACTGTTGTACCAGAATGATGAAACGTTGCATCACAGATCTTTGGAGCAGACTAGTGCTCTTGGAATGCTAATCGCGCTTAGGATAAATACTTAAGATTATTTCCCCCACAATGCATAGCAATTGTCTGCCAGCAGTCATGTGGCTTCACATTGCTGGCATCGGTTGTGTTGTGTCACATGGCCCAGATACAAGTGTCGCTTTGCTTTGAATGTGCCGATGAAGTAGATATAGATAGGCTTTCTGGATTTTGTCACATTTGCTTCAAGTAGATAGGCTTTGCACATTTCGTGTTGTGATAGGTATGTGGTGGCCGTTGTTGCACTTGTTGGATGTACGCAATTCTATTTGTCTCATGTGTCATGTGTAACGTTCCTCTAGTGAATTGGGCAGCTGTATTGTACTAGTGTGTCTCTTCCTGCCAATCTGAATGTTGTTGAATAAGAAAAATAAAAGTCTGGGAACCGACCTTGTGAATTTTACTGCCAATCTGATAATTTGAATGTTGCTGGATAAGAAACATACAAGTTTGGAACTTCTCTCTCTTGTGAGCTTTGGTGTCAAACTGAATGTTGCTGAATAAGAAACGTACTACAAGTTTGGGACTTCTCTTATGAAACACAAGATGCTTCATCTTTTGCTTTGGATCAGATGGAATAACCTGATCACGATGTTTCTTTTTAATCAGTAAACCTAGGTGTTCGTCACCTGTGGCCTTAAGATCGATAGAAATGTATGTTGCTATTTTCTGTTGATTCTTTCTGGCCAGTTCATTCATCATTTAGGGCTTGATATATGGAGGCTTGTATACTTGCTGCTAATAGAACATAATATATGATATGAGCAGGGTGAACAACCTTCAGGTCCCAGGAATCTACTCAAGGCTGCAGACACTTCTTGTCTCACTTCTTTTATCATCGGTATAATATTCATATTAAGGAGTTTCTATAAGTTCATTGTTCTTACCTGCAATCCATTTTCTAAAGCTTATCACATAGTACTAGCATTTTCTTCCGGTGCAAAAGAAAAGGGTTGTTGTTTGTCTTTTTTATAAAATGAACTAAAAACACTTAGATACTTATTAATGTTTTCTTACACGAATACTTCCTGTAAAGTTGATTTTATAAAGCTGTGTGATCTTTGTTTCTGAGACTGGAAGTGCTTCTATCTCAAAAAAAGAAGAAGCAAAAAAAATTAAAAGTGCTCATCCTAGTGGCAGGCACAGCTCCTGTCACTTGTGACCATTGCTACTAGGAGCTTGAATTAGCTTACATGCTAAGTAAGTTTGAGGGTGAACATCAGATTTGTGTAAGCATCAGGACTTTTTTTAATGGAAATTTACAGTATGTTTGAGGGTGAACATTAAGCAATTTACAGTATGTTTGAGGGTGAACATTAAGCAATGTTTGTTGTCAAAAAATAGTTTAGTTGCCTATTTGTTATGCTTGTCATGTCACTTGTACTACAAGCTTAGTTAGGAGTACTCCATCTAGTAGTAATTAATTTGTGTGGCTGTGGAAGTCACTTGCTTTGGCATAATAATGTTTTTATTCCATTATTATTTTGTGGTGGTGTGGGTAGCAAGGTGCATGCACATAGGAGGGATTTACAAGAAAGAGATACTCCTGATAACAACAAAATCTAACAAGGCAGTAAACTAAATCAGTATACTGCTTTTATTCCTTCTTGGAGATAAAAAAATCTGGGATAATGATTTTACTTGTGATGGTAAACTAAATCAGTATGATGTTGTATTTGTGATGATGCTACTTGTGATCTTCAGAAATGACCCATCGAGGACTTCATTACGCGGGGATAATGATTTTGCAGGTACCCCGAGAGGCCCTTGAGTTTGCCGGAATGTCGATTAACTTCCGTTCCGGCAAATTCGGGTACTCCATATGTCCTATTTTCAGCAAAGGCCATGCTGAAATTTTTCGTGAATTTTTGCATGACTTTGCTAAATCGAACATATGGGGTACTTGCTACTAATGCATGGGCCGGGGTATCTTAGTACTTAATTAAGTAGGATCAACTGCCCCTTTATTCTTGCTGCATTAAACCATAGGTGGCAATAGAGCCAAGTGATTAGGCCCAACTAGAGTCGACAAAACCTAAATGATAAAACCTTGGTTTTTAGGGTGCCTCGGTGTCGATGAGAACCTAAATGATGTACGCTTAGGCTATTAGGGTGCCTCGGCGTCGACAAACCCTAAATTATAAAAGCTTAGCTTTTAGGATGCCTCGGTGTCGAAAAACCCTAAATGATGAGACCATGATCTTGTTCCTTGACAATAACCAACTTTTTGACCAAACTTTTTTCCTATTTAGAGCGAAACATGGCCCACAACAATGAGGCCGGCGGTTCGGGCGGCAAGCAATTCTGGGATCTGTCCCAGGAGATGGAGGAAGATCCTCACCGCTATGGGGATGCCGCGGAAGACACCGATCCTGACTACACAACCCTAGTGGCGTCGGGGATGACACCCCTGATGGTGCCGCCGAGGATGCCATCACTGATGATGGCGGCGCACACACAGATGGCAGCCAACCGAAGAGGCAACGGAAGGACCGGCACCCGAGCGTGCTCGACACCATGAAGGAGGAATTTCCTGAAGTGATCTCCGACGGGCATCCAACGACGCCCAAAGAATTAGTCAAGGGGTACTCGGTTCAGCTCGGATGCATTCTCCGGAGCACCATCTCGATCAACACCGAGAACCCAAGGCATAAGGACCGAGGGAATTTGCGCAGCCTCCTCTTCACGAAGCTGCACGAACGATACAAGTTCCCCGCTGACTTTGCAAACACACACCTCTCAGGGAATAAAGTGAACAGTGCCGCCCTCACGAAGATGAGCACGACCCTATCTACTTGGAGAAGCACGGTGAAGGCAATGATTGAAAAAGGTGATAGTTATGAGAAGATCAAGGCGAAATATCCTTTGATCAGCGAAGATGACTACAAGAAGTTCAAGATCAAGTGCGAGAGTAGCGCAACCTCCGAATCAAGTCAGTGGGGGAAAGAAATGCGGGAGTTGAACTTAGGGGTCCACCAACTCGGTCCCGGCGGTTACAGAGTGGCAGAGCCTATATGGGACAAGGAGGACGCGGAGCATGCCGAGCAAGGCCTACCGCCCCGCTTTGAGAAATATCGTGACAAGCAGACCAGGAACTATATCAGGGCCCGGTACAAGGAGGACCCGGTAACAAAGGAGCTTACCACGGATCCGAAGACCAGGGCGCTTGAGCTTGTTCTGGTAAGGAATACACCCCCGCGTAATTAGCTCCATATGGTTGCATTCTAATTAATCCCCAATATTTCTAAATGGTTCATGTTCCTTCCGCAGGACACTGAATGCAGTAGCGCGGGGTCGTCTCAGAGCTCCCCTTTCGACACCCCTTTAAATAGGGCGTTGAACGTAATGAAAAACAAGGATAAGCTCAGTAAGCCGTCGACAGCTGGTCGTGTGGCTGGCAAAGGCTTGTCCACAAAATGGTCATCATACTATACCGCTGGTGGGCGAAAGGAGAAAAAGACCAGCTCGAAAAGCCAGTCGCGCGAGGTTGAAGCACTCTAGGCACAAGTGGCGCAGATTCCGGAGATTATCCAAGAGCAAGTGCAAGTACAACTGGGAACGACGCTCACCGCCATGGTGCCTACGTTGATTCAGGGGCTGACGACGTGGATTGCGGGCGGCCAACAGGGGCCTCCCACGGTCCCCAGGTTCACAGCCAGCAACTCGCACAACGCGCAGGCGGCACCATTGGTGTCTCAGGCGACACCATTGTTGTCTCCGGCGGAGGCGGTATTCGTGTCTCCGGCGCCGGCACGGGCATTGGAGCTTAATGCACCCGGGTGTACACTGGTCGGCACCTCGCCAGCAAGCGGCCCCTCCGTCAGTTGCACGCCCGCCGTTGGCGGTGCCTCGACATTAGCCGAGCTCGACGATAGCACGGTAACTAAGCCTCTCGGCTGATGACTTCATCTCCTTGCCTTTGACTGGGCATCACTGACGCCCTACATGTTTTCGCAGGGCGCCACCAACGTTCCTTGCACTCTCCTGCACTTCGTGGGCAGCGAGTTGGTCGATGTCGCCAAGGGCAGAATCATTCAACCGGGCAACCCCATGTTCCACGGTAATCCGATGCCACCCACAGTGTATAGGGTTGAATCTGAAGAGCCAGATTCGTTTGGGGACGGGGGACACCACCCCACAGACAAGACCGCCAGTCGTGCCGGCGCCATGCCATGGCAAGAATGCCGCAACGCTACCGGACATGCCGGACATCCCTATGGCACAGGATCCAGACATGCATATGGCACAGGATCCGGACGACGATGACAACGACGACGGTACATTTACCAACGTCGATAAGTACATTGCCGAACATGGGTACAGTGACGAGTTCTGCGGGCCTCCATCTCAAGAACCCAACCAAGACGACCGCGATCTAGCTGGTACGGCGGAGAAATCCAATTGCAACAGGCATCGTCTGGCGTTCAGTTCTCTGGAGACGCCTCCAGCTCCCGCCTTCACCGAGCCTCAGATAGCTGATATGCGAAATATTATCAGCCCCAACACGCTCAAGAAGGCGTTCTGTGAGCAGAACTGGGTCCCATTACAGCAAATCAAGAAGAAGGGACGGAAACGAAAGACTAACAAGGGAGCTGGTGCGAGCCAGCCGGCACCGAGTACGATCCGTGCTCAGGACGGGCCACCTTCACCTAAGGATATCTCAAGGAGGGTGCATGTGGCGGGTAGGGCGATGCTACCGACAAATATGCTCAATGCTGCAACCGGTGCTATGCGGAGTCTGCATTTTCTCTGGAGGAGATGCGTCTCTCCCAGAATGATGTGGCATACCCAGTTTTCATGGCCAAGGTGCCAGAGGGCACGGGCTTTGTGGATGGCACCATCAGGAGTACGATCGTCCTGCGGTTTGATGACATCTTTGCTATGTTTAATCTTCATCCGCTGCACTACACCTTCGTTCGGATGTTTTCGCTGAGTATGGAGATGCGGATCATTCGAGACAAGACCCCGGACATCATGATAGTCGACCACTTCTACATGCGTGCCAAGATCTTGGGCAACACTGGGGACCGGCAAGTCGCGAGTTCACACCTCGAAGGCATCATTCTGGCAAACACAGATAAGGATAACTTCCTCGTGCCTTACTTTCCCGAGTAAGTCATCCCCTCACCGCCCCTTAACATATGATTTCTTAGATTTCGATCGTTTTTTTTCTAACATTCCGTGTTTTCTGCAGTGACACACATTGCACACTCATCCTCTTAAGCCCGAAATATTCCACGGCCACGTATTTCGACCCGGACCGTGACTCCAAGATAGACTACACAAATATCAAGAAAGTTCTATATGATGCTCTCCCCGGCTACACCACATCTGGAGGCACCTTTAAGAGGGCAGCTCGTAGGTACGGCAGGCACGTGTTCACCCACAATACGACGTTCCCCTGCGTGAAGCAGCCGCCTGGCGGTCAGAAGGATGCCTACTACGCCCTCCATCACATGAGGGCGATCGTACGGGACCATAATCACCTTGTGCTACCAAATAATGTCAAAGATTGGGCCGCAAGCTTGGCGGCAATCCAGGACGCGGACTTCCGACAAGAATTCTTTCGCATCCAGTCGGACTTTGCAGAAATCATCCATCAAGATGTCATTCGTACCTCGGGACAGTTCTACCTCAGAGAGCAACCGTCCAACAGTGAGATAGACACAACGCTTCAAATGCAGGCTGACAACGCCCGCGACTTCATGACCATCACGAAAGACGGCGGCTTCATCCACGCTCCGGTCCCATGAGTCGAGTCGAAAGTAGTGATGCTATCTGTAGTTCTGAAACATCGATTAGCTCATGCTGTAATTAAACTTTAATGAACTTGTATGTCTCTTTGGTTTGGACAGTCGTTCAACTTAGATGTAATCGATGCTATTTATTAGTAGGACCATGAATCGTGCTATTAATGTCTTGTTTTTCTCTTCCGATCCTTTTGTTGCATACTTATATATTGCTTATGTATTGTCTGTTGTTTGGCTTGTGCATAGAGATGCCGTCGTATGTCGTGTACAAGGGTAAGGTTCTCGGAGTCTACAACGACTGGGAGGAGTGTCGGAGACAGGTTCACCGTTTCAGCGGTAATAGTTACAAAGGGTACACCATTAGGGCGGAGGCGGAATCTAAATACGCCCGCTATCTAGCGGGAGAGAAGAGGGAGCGTTGGAGGAACCGGGTGAAGACCAGTTTCATCGCGATGATGCTCATCGTGATGACCGCATCTCTCTTCTATGTGATGGTAGTTTAGATGATCGATATCGACTTGTAATGTGAAGACAAACTCGCTACTCGCGGTCTCCGAGACTTGTAATGTTCGATCTTCGTTCGGTCCTTTGTATTCGGAGACTAATATGATGAATTGTATTCGGAGACTAACCTTCTATTGTATTCGATGAATCTGCTGTTGCTGTGTGGTGCTGTCTATATTCTTTCCAATAATATATTTTGTAACCTGTGAAAAAATCAGAAAAAAACAAAAAAACCTAATATTAATACTAATGGCGCATCACCCACAGTGCGCCATTAGTATACCAAAGGATACTAATGGCGCATCACCACACAGTGCAATTTAGTATGCCAAAGGATACTAATGGCGCATCACACCACAGTGCGCCATTAGTATGCCAAAGCACATGGGTAAATATGCCCCCCTGGGAGGCATACTAATGGCGCATGTTGCTCTATACTAATGGTGCACGGGATGGTGCGCCATTAGTAGACCAGATACTAATGGCGCATCAGTGGTGCGCCATTAGTATATAATACTAGTGGCGTGGTACTAGTGGCGCACCAGTAGTGCGCCATTAGTAGGCAAAACTGGTGCGCCACTAGTATGCCTTTTCCTAGTAGTGGAATGCCTAGACCGGTTGTGCTTTAGGCCTCCAGATTAGATATTGACTATTATGCGGACAGGGCACATCTATATATTTGTAGGTGTGGCGACTTTGTTCGCCTAGAAGGTGGCTTTGGGTTGATCCTTATATTCATTTTGTCAGACTCTAGTGAATAATTGATAAAGATGGATGTGTGCATCATGCTGATGCAGCGGCCGGGGATAATCCTCCTTTTGAAAAACCGATACAAGAGACTGAGAACAGTGTTTTGGCTCGCGCGAGGCGAGATGGGGTAGTTTCATCATCTCAAAGAAAATTAAGACCGGTGTTAGCTTATGGTCTCGATCATTTTAAATAGCTGTGCTTCTCTGTGCAATACACATTCTCATCTCCTTTAATGGGTCATCGTGCAATACAAATGGATTTACGTAATGGGTCATCGTGCAATACAAATGGATTTCGCCCTGAAGGACCGATGTCAGGTACTGGCCATCTGGACCAAATATTGGCCAGTCGCTCCCTAGCAATCAGATATGACTCGCGTGGGCAGTCTGATTTACCTTAATGATTTTTGCTCAGGTCTTCTTTGTCCCGCATCTCAAGCAGCTCGCCCTAGTGCCCTTCCCATCCGCATCTCGCGCTGCTGGCCCAGCGCCCCTTGGCAGTACCGCAAATCCGGTCGCCCTCGGGCGCAAACCAGGCCATGCTGGTCCAAGTACCGTGCCTCGCTGGTACCGCTACCCCCGGATGCAGCATCCATGAATTCCGCCGCACCGAAGCTCGCAGGCTACGGTCGACGTGCATGGTTGCAACATCTCGCCATAGGTCTCGAAGCTTGCCGGCTCGCTGTTGCGACATTGAAGCTTGTCGGCGCTCGAAGTTTGCGCTGTTGGGACATTGCAGCCTATTGCGGCAACGGTTCCAGCAAAGCCATTTCACGGTTGCAGCACGTCATAGCCACGGTTCCAACTTTGCCGCGGCCATGATTCCAGCTCGCCGCGGGCAACGGATCTAGCAAGATTAAGTTGCGGTTGAGGCTCCCGTATCAACGTTTGTAGCATAGCGTGCTCTCCGTCGCACCTACCGGTGGAGGTAGTAACAAAAACAGTAGCCGGTTGCAGCTCGTCGACAAATAGTTGCAGCTCGTCTCAAGTCTGTTGCAGCATCTCCCCAGCCGGATATACCTTGCCGGCTTACGGTTGCAGCTCGGCCGCCCCAGGTTCCAGCATGTGTCTTTGCTGGCTGTAGATCCTAGTATGACGGTTGCAGCACATGCCGCCTAACGTGTTGTAGCTCGCCGGTGTGACGGGTTGGAGCTCGCCTGCGTGAGGGGATTACGACACACAAGCTGGTAAATATGCTCCTCTCGTGGCAATGCGCGACGCTGTCGCTGTAGCAACTCGCAGTCGCACCCCGTCGTCGTCCCCCGCGGAGCTCGTAGGCCATGCCGTCCCTGACCAGTGAGCTGGCAGGCCATGGTCTCTCAGTCCCAACAGCGCTGAAGAAACCTTTGAGGGCTCGAGTTAGGACGCGTTGGAGCAGCACACCATGGAGAAAGCCTGCAATGCGAGATGACAGAGAGGAGCATGGAGCTGCTCTGTGTTGTGGCGAAGGAGGTGAGGCACAGTTGCGTGGGAGTGCCAGTGTAATCTTGATTTGCTCCGTCAGATAAGGCTGAGATAGGGGAACAACGGTGTGTGGCCCCTGCTGAGGAGGTGCGTCCCTATGGGGACCTTTCCGTGGACAATTGTATCACTTTGATCCAACGCACACGTGCGTCCGGCACAATAACTGTGCCGACCAGCCAGCTACAAACATTTGCCTTTATGTTTATTCAGTGTACCGTACAATGCTTGCCTTTGTTTTTCAGTTATTCTCATTGTTGTATCTATCACCTAGACACATAGGAATAAACGCAAAGGCTTGTGCTCTACTAGCCATGAACGACGACCAACTGATAGACGCCTTACGTAAATCATGCGATGCATAACTAGCCCAACAGAATTCATGCTTGAAGATAGCTTCAAATTTGTTCCGCCATCTCAGCAATGATGAAAGCAAGACAATTTTTGCGCAGCGTGGGGCCATTAGGATGCTTCAATGCACACAGAAGGTTCCAGAGTATGTGGGGTCATCTGCAGCAGAAAACCTAGCCGAAGCGCCCAAAATATTACCGGAGTATCCTTACAGAGCGCCCCTGCTGTCCTTTTATTACCATCTCTTTCTACTACACCATCCACATTGACTTTAACAAAACTATTCGGTGGTGGAATCCCTTTTCGTTGGCGAACAGCCGGAACAAGAGGAATCACACACCGCTTCAGATTAGGCGTTGCCTTGAGATACTCAAGAAAATGCACCGTGAGTGCATGGACAAACAACGGGCTCTGCTATTCCCCTTCATGAATGCCCTTCGATCGTGTACCCCAGACGATCCACAAAGTAGCAAGCATTTTCAAAAAGTTCTCATGTGATATGGTTTTGAACTCTTGATGATAGAGAACATCCATAGCTTCGGGTCCATCGTCTCATTCGCAAGCATGTGCTCAACAATATCTTCGTCAAACATGGTTCATACACACCTTGCCATCGTACATTGCATATTTGCATGAGACATCAAACCTGAGTGTGATAGGCAGGTTGAGGGCCTGGCCTTGATGGTATCAAACATCTATAACTAAAAATAAAAATTAACTTGGGTCCTAGCTTCCACTCCTTGAATACGCATTGCATTCCAGCAACATAATGAAGTACGGCGAAACCAAACAGGATAGGGCTCGGCCCAGCCATATTAAAGACATCAATGGGTCATGACTCGGCATCTGCAATTGCTAGATACCTCCCAATCCTACGCATACACCGGACCCCCTCATTTTTTTCTCAAACGAAAAATTAGAGACCCTTCAAAAGGGTAGACTAGTGGTAGATGCCTTCACAAAACAACTGTATTGTGTATATCTTGTTAGAAGTTGCAAAACTGGACGAGGAAGTGTGGAGTCGACCAGTGGTAAGGAGAAAGAGACGTTTTAAACGGGGGTCTCACTCGTCCCTGCAATCATTTATTTAATGGTTCACTCATAGTACGTAATCTTCACATTAAAGTGGTAACTGACGATGGCCTTGGTTATAAAATGGTGGCACGCGCTTGCAATATAACAAGGTAAATATAAACGGCTCATTGTTCCACTATGATGTGTTGACAGGTACTAGATGTGCATTATGGGATAGATCAGTTAACCTGCAATTTTAGGCTACTAGCAAATGACCTTGGTAGAAATTTAACAGGTTCTACTCCTAATTCCCACCCAAAATTAACCTAAAGCAGATGAATCACGGCCAAATATGTTATGTAACTGATGCGAACACATGAATACACACAGATTGTGCTGCGGCCCCAATGAGCTGGTTGTATCGATTGGTTGTTGCTTTATAATCTAAAGCGGGGGGAGACCGTTTTTCGTGATACATACGGATTCATAAAAAAAAACAGCGTATCTGCAATTCAGCACAAAGGTAAAAACATCTTTTGAGAAGCAGCTTGACGGCTTAGAGTGGCTTATTAATTCGAAACATCTACAAAATTGAATAATTTGATCTGGTATAACATTTTATTGAATGATTAGTTCCGAATAGAATGTTCTTTGTTTTCTGTTCCAAACCGTGTACTAAAATGGATAGCTGACTAAGCAAGGGTGTTTTCGTCAAAAGAAATAAAAAAAAACAGTTGAAACCTTTTTTTGATATTATTTTTCCCTAATTTTCCGAGCTTACATTCTGCCCTACTATTTTTACTAGTAGGCGGGTACGTGCACAGCACGTGGAGGGCTCAATCGACGCATACAAATCTTATCCCTTCAAACACAACACCTTCGCATGTATGGCTTCATTGGGTCCATCGTTGCAGCCGTTCACATGCTTAGAATTAGTACCTTCCACTGTAGCCAGGTTAAAAATGCTTCACCGAGAGCTTCCAAATCTCGCTGATGAGATAGATTAATGCGCAACGCCACAGACACTCGCGGTCCAGCTGTCAGTGCGTGTGACGTGGCCACCTACGCATGAATTGATAACATCAGACATACGTGAACTTTTCCTGCGTTGGTTCTAGAAATTAGTAGAACCTTCGTTGGTACTGTAGCCACTACTGTAGCTGCGAATTCCACCAAATTGAGCCGTTCGATGGACACTATCAACGGCTCACATTGCATTTTGGCCTTGAAATTAGTAAGTTTAAAACTCATACACTGTATAGTAGTGTAGATTGTGTTATTCCTTCTCCCTAATCACATGCTTTAACGCTGGATCCTTCCTTCCATGTGGTTGATCATTTCCGCCAAGGTTTACCATAGCCGCCATGCAAAGATATCAAAAATGTTGTCATGTGATGTGTAGCACCAAGCATAGGCTCGGCTGAACCATATGATTCTGTACAATATTTTCGTATGTTTAACTCCAAATTTTTGAGCGCATGAACCCAACAAAATTCTTGTTGGTATGTACTCAAAAGTACTTGGACTAGCAACGATACATCCTCTGAGGCCCACATGAACCACGCCTGAGTGCCGCATCAGTGAGGAGGCTGATAATACACTGTGTGGCATCATTGATGCCAACTTTCATCGCAATAACTATCATGGGGTCGACATCACAGACACACATGGAAGAGGCAAAGTGACTCTTCCGGCCCTACAACACTTGGACATGCATCGCACTAAGTCTTTTTGTGCCATTTAGCATTATTTAGCGTGCTATAGCGCCAATTTATCGCGCTATTCTTTTGTCACTATTAGCCGTAGCTTGCTATAACAAATTGTACTCCATCCGTCCCATAATGTAAGACGTTTTTTGGCACTACGCTAGTGCCAAAAAACGTCTTACATTATGGGACGGAGGGAGTAGTTCATATTGGCCGAGAGCCCCATCAGTACAGATAGATGCCTTCACAAAACAACAGTATTGTATATATCTTGTTAGAAGCTGCAAAACAACACTATTGTCCATCAAACATATGTTTTCAAATAACAGAAAGATCAAATCACATATACTAGACAAACTTTGTTTAGAGATCAATGAAAGTGGAAAAATGATCGGCAATGTTTCTTTGATAATGAGGCTACCCGCAAAAATATCGACAAAACTATGTCTGCTTTGAGCGGGGCCACCGAGTCATACCTTCCAGCCAGAGATGGCAAAGAGGACCACACATGCTTTCTCGTTCGTTAACAAGGATCATGCGGCTCCATGCATTCGTTTATCTGGAGCACAAATCACGGGCTGACGGATTTGGACGATGTTGTAAAATCTGATAACAACACTAGTCAGCTTTTGTGTGATGTTTGATTCAGCTAATAACAACACTAGTCATTGGCGGGCCAGGTGCAGTATGGACATATTATCGTTTCAGGACAAATGATTCTTGGCGAGGATCAATTTTCATAGACACTATTTGTGCAAAGAACGGACCACTACTGTTTCCTTCTTTTCTTTGTGCAAAGTTGGCTATAGTCTGATGTTATAACCAAATATTTTTAGCACTTATATAGATCTAAGATCCCACAGAACATTACCTCTGACCATATTTTCACTTTAAGTGCGCGATAAAAAATGTGAATTTAAGTTGTTGAAGTGGCAGGGATGGCACAGGTGCCTTGTCACCCTAGTTGTGGTCTGCAAATTTATATGACAGAATTAAGAGATGCTTTTGTATGTCAGTGTTAATAATTAGATATCGAGTGTCATATTTTCTGGAGAAGTTGCATTAAGGCTTCAAGATGTACTAAAGTAGTTTCATATAGGCTACAATTGTCTCGCAGAAGTTGTACCGTAGTTGGTCTAATTATCAAATTAGGATATGTACTGAAAAACTTCAGAAAATTTGATAGGATCATATAATTTTCTGTTCATCACTGTCACATACACAGTCTGACTCAAACATTGTGTACATATATCTGATATAATATATTTTATAAAGATAGCTTTGTTCTACACAACTATCTTGAATAGAAGGCCCACTGTGCTCTGTTTTGACGTTGTCCAACTCTTGTATCTCGCTTTTGTATGTCCAAACATAAATCAATCGCTTTACTACAAGAGGTGCATTACAACACATAAACTTTCAAATTCCAATATATCCTATAGCCTAGGCAATAGCTTGAGCGCCATCCAGCTCCAATCATCATCTGAAGATACCTTGGCTTGCTGAACGAGGCAAAGTGGATGCAAGTTCAACACTAGTTTGTACAACAATTTATTTTCTCTAGAGATGAGCTTGCAGCTGAACATGCAGACAAGAATACCTGGAAAAAAAATAGGAACATCCACTATTTTCAGGTGCATATCCAAGACGAAAGGTCAACAAAATTATCTACTTGGATAAAGTTTATTTTATGCTAAAGGCCATGTGAATGATACGGCTTAAGATTTGCATGCCAGATCATGGCTCTTACTCCTAAAATCATTGGCTAGTGCTGATAACAAAAAAAGGTTCTTACTTGCTGCCATTAAAAACGGAAAGTTGTAGCCTAGCTCGGCCTCCACAGTACCCTTTATCCTCAGCGTCCATTCACATCGTGATTTGTGCGTCATCTGACCACCTCGTGCCTGCGCTAGCATTGTTAGCCAGATTTGACCGGGCTTGTAGGTCAGGTGCTACTGTTTCACCTTTGTAGCTGTAGTCACATGGGCTCACACATAGGTGAAGAAACGGATGGAAAGAGTAAAAGAGAGGGAACACACCCTGCCGACACGTCTTTTCATTGTGTGTCAGTGCAAGATAGGAGGGGAGACAGCGTGATTTTTTTATGAGAAAGAGGTGATGTGAGAGGAGAGGTGCTATGAGAGAGAGAAACCATTGTTTTCTGAGAAGAGCACAGCGAAAACATTTTTTCGTGAGAGAGAAAAAGGTGCTGTGAGAAAGAGAGAAAGAGGGGCAGTCAGACGGCGTGTTTTTCTGAGAAAATGGCAATGTGATTGAGGGAAAGAGCTGCTATGAGAGAGAGATACAGCAAAGAGCGAGCATGCTTTTTCCTGAGGGAGCACAGACAAATGAGAAGAGAGAGAGAGCTGCCGTGTGTAAGTGAAAAAGGAGTAGAGAAAGCAGTCATTTAAGAGAGAGAAAGTGTAGGGACAGACATCTGCCCACTGTAGCAGGAAATGCATTGTTCCTCCACTGTTAATTACCGGCAAAGACTGATGGACCATGGACACATGTCACATCATCTGCACATGCACCTGCTGATTTTTGAATCTAGGCACGCATCCATGTCCACCCAAGTCTAGAATGAACAGTTATGATAGAGGGTACCGTGTAACTCAACCTACAAAAAACTGCTCTTCGTTAAAAAAGGATTATTGTACAAGGTTTTGATCTTAATGCCTGTTCTTCATTTCTGCAAGCTTATGTGGTACAGAAAAATTCAAAACAAGAGGAGTATAGCTAACCTGAAACTGTTATGGATCAACTCAAGAATCATATTCCTTTTTTAGAGATAAGGGGCACACCCCTTGGTTTCATTTTATTAGACTGCAAGCACAAGTGCACAAACAGTGTGATTTCTCGGATGCCAGCACAAGCGCAATCATCAGATTTACTTCAGAAACAGTTGGAAAATGTAGCGACAGCCACAAGTCGGCCAAAGTACAATCAGAATCATCAGCCAAATAAACGTCGCCGAACAGGAGCGCTTGAAGATAGAGCATCAGCAAAGATGGAAAATCGCAACATGATTCCTCCGCAAAGATAGGACATCGTTAGCACTGACGCAGGGCCTCAAACTAGCTTGCAGTTAAGAATCATAAGAATTATCGAATCAAAAATCAAAGTGTATATCTATAATTAAAGTTCACACGTACTATAGTTACATGTATCAGGATTCATTTAATTGGTAAGATCACTCTAGGCATGTGGCTTGCAGCAAGAAAATAAATCATGAACAAGATAATGGACTAGTAATGCTTTGAGAAATTTCAGTTGGACATGAAAAGTTCAGTTTCATTTTGAGACCAACACAGTAAACTTGAAGAAAAGCACAACAAATATAACCTATTCCAGGCATGTATGCTAACTCCCTGGTAACCATTTTGCACATACCCATGAAATTCAGGAACAAATCTTACTTTACATATTCCAAGGCATATGGATACTCTTTACAAATTAGGGACGGGAACAACGAGCACATCTCTTACACAATACATGAATAGTTGAATAGGGGATCATACCCTGGATCCTTTAAGCTGCAGAAGATGGGCGGCTCCATGGCGACGGCAGCGCCGACATTGACCGGATCTACGGCATGGTGGCGCTGACGGTGGCTGGCTGCTGGGTGAGGTCGTTTCAGAGGATAGGAGGCCCATCGGTGCCAGAACTAGGCAGGGTAGTCCGGTGGATGGGAAGAGAGTGGTGATAGAGCTATTTGCTAACCCTAGCTTACTGTTTGCCTGGTACTAGTACAGAAAGCGAACAGAGGAAACAAAGAAGACGATGGGATTTCGGAGGGACACTTTGCACAGTTAAATTGTTTTACAAGGACCATTATGTAAAATGTATCGGCGGCCACCTGATGGTAACATCCTGTCCATCAAGTTTTCATTCAGTGGCGCAGAATCCTTCGGAGCATTCGTAGCACGAGTTCAGCGGTAGCACTGGATACATTCTCCATGTATATATATGCTTGCTAGTTCGTCCAGTTAAATGGGTCATACAGCTCACTGCAACCATTCATTTGTAGCAGGACTCACGAGTCAGGGATTCAATCATCCTGCTTTTCAAAGCTAATCGTCATTGATGAACATATATTTATAATTAGTGTCTTCTTTTTCACTTCGACAGGTTGTTGGTGCCCATTCATTTTTCAAAGATGACTCGGTATGCTGAAAGTGTGGAATAAAATAGTTGCATACTTTCTGACTGTAAGGGTTAATTGGCGATTATTTGCAGCAACATAACTTGAATGTCAATACAAAGATCACACAAACCCTGACCTAAAAAACTTCGCCACAACTGGGCTTCGTGTTAATCAAGTTTTGAAAGCAGTCATGGAAAGAGAAAATTACACAAAGAGTCAGATCAGATTGTCATATCATTTTGTGGTTAGCGTTTCAAAAACCAGTACACTACAACTTCTTTTGTTCGGCCCCTATCTTGGGGTCTTGCCCATTATCTCTCCAACACTCGCAAAGAAGTTTGTCCTCGGCCTCCGTGTATGCCTTGGTCCGCTTGCTCTCGTGCTTCGGCTTCGGCTTCGGCCCGGCGGCTTGGTTGGCGAGCTCGTCCTTGAACAAAGGCCCCCCTTCGATGTCGCACTCGTCCTCTTCCTCTAGCATGTAGTCCTCCGGAAACTCATGGTCGAGAGGGAAGCCGTCCAGGTCCAGACCAACCTGATCACGCATGAAGGCCACCTGATCGTCATTGTAGCCAGCGGACGGCGTGAACGCCCCTTGGCTATCCTGGCTTTGTGTCTCGTCGGGATCGAGGCCAGCGGCCTGCGCACCACCCTCGAAGATCATGTTCTGCATGTAGTTGTCATTGCCGGCGGCCAACATTCTGTTGAATAGGTTGCATGCGTCCAGTAGCACGTCGGCTGGCGTCTGACGCGCGCATTTCCTCGCGCCTCCGGCTGACGAGCCACCGGCCACCGGTGTGGCATTGAGGTCGATGGGCGTGGGCGCGGGCGTGGAAGGCGCGACCACACTCACCTCAGGGCGAGCACTCCCCGGAGAGGCGGGAGGCTTGCGAGTAGACATGGAAGCCGGGCACCGGGGTGTAAGCCGACGCGCGGGGTGAGTCGGGCAGCACCGTCCGAGGGAAGGCGGGTGAGCCGGTGCTGGCCGCGGCCAAGGCGGCGTTGACGAGGCCATGCTGGCCAGGGTTTAACCCAAGCATGTAGAGCGCCTCCTCGTTACCGCCGCGACGCGGGCGTTGGTGACCTCCTGCTGCGCGGCGGCGGCGACGGTGGCCGCCGCGATGGCTTCATCCCTCGCGTCCGCCGCGTGCCTTCGGTCCTTCCTCTGCGCCAACTCCTTTGCCCGCTGTTCGGGCGTCAGTACCTTCTTCGGCCTGGGCGCGGCGGTCTTGCAGGGGGCGCAAGGCTTGCCTTTGCCGGTGGGGGCGGCCTTCATGCCGGACGAGGCGAGGGAGGCAAGTCCGGCGGCGGCGTCGAGGTCGACGTCCATGGCAGCGGTGGCGCGGGAGCGCGCGCAGGCGAGAGGGTTTTTGGTAGAATGGAGGGAAATGGTGGAGGCTGCCATCGACCAGCGGGCCTGGGGGAGGAGAAGGCGCGCGCGCGTCCGCCTGGTGTCCGCGCCGACGCAAATCCGGCTTAAAAATGGGTCGGGAATGGGTTGGCAGGCGGACGCCAAGCGGACGTGCGTCCGTTTGGGTCGGCGCGTTGGTCCGACTTTTCTGTCCGTGCCGACCCAAATGAACGCCAGCGGACGAAATGGGTCGCCCCATTGGAGTTGCTCTTAATCACTTCATATCTCGGGAGGCATAGTCAAATGATTATTACTTAACAAACTTGCTAGGGTAACAGAACCACCATAGTTAGATTGAGCCCCTTGCCCCCTTCTCAAGCCTTTCCATTTTCCGTAACTCATTCTTACCGTTCACCGCTCGTCGCCATCGCTCACGTGCGGCGCTGCTCCAGCTAGTTGCCT
>NC_041389.1:562917124-562922166 GCF_002162155.2 Triticum dicoccoides
ACGATGATTTGCTCCGTAGACTGCGGTCGTTGGCATCTCCTGGTCGATATCAATGACATTCAAGCCGCTGTTTCAACAAGCCGCTGGGTCCAAATAAAGTATGCTTCGTCGAGGCGGAGGTGTAGAGGTGATATCAAACCATGCTCACAACATGCCGCCAGTGGGTGCAGGAGGAAACTTCGGCACTCCAAATATTTGAATGTATCCATGCTCACGGCTAGCTTAGTCTTATATATACATGAATTGCTGCGTGAGGTTGTACCGTGATTTGGAAAAAAAAGAAAACAAAGAGGAAAAATGAAAGGCATGGCCCTTGCATTTGGCAAAAGTTCTTGAGTGTGCGTGTTTGTCGTGTTTGGATGTGTTTGATCCTGTGGAAAGAATTTCAACAGTGTGCTTGTGATCCCAAATAAACCAAGTGGTTAACAATTGATCAGGTTTATGATATGTATACATTTAAAGTGATATTCCTATACTTAACACTAAATTCTCGAGCGACCACGGGACTAACCAAACTCTTGGTATAAGCTCGCATCTGTAATAGATTTGGCTGTGATTCAGGTGTTCAATGTTGATTTGGGTAGGTGTTAGGGCATCTCAGAGGTCAACCAGAATTTTCATCCCGCGTCTGTCAGCGGACACAGATACAGAAGGCCGCCATTCAAAGTTTCCCGCACATACATTTCAAAAACTTTTTTAACGGACAGGATGAAATTCATGCAAACATGATGGATTTCATACAGACCTGATGAAATTCATTACATTTTGGACATATTTTAACTAAAATAACTAAAACTATGTGCACGTTCAGCCGTGCGGAGCTCCATTCCCATGACACGGATACATTACACTAGTCTACGGTCGGCCGCGGCGAATCCCTTTGTCTTCCCCATATCCGGCAGTCTGCTCGTCGAACCGCCGTGAGTCACAGAGGTATATTCTTCAGCGCAAAAGGGCGGCTCACTTCCCCATGTTCGGAAGTGCCGCTCATTGGAGTTGAACCCCCCGCGATGTGCTTCAGCCGAAAGGAAGGGGATGACAATGGCCTGCAACTGGGCAAGACACTTGTTGTGTACGCCAACGTCGCCTCGGCGTTGGCCTTCATGGGACCCAAGCGGCCTCCCGTGTTCTACTTCTCCTCCATGATGGCAGCCGACGCGGATGTGCTGGACATCGTGTCGCCGACCTCCACCGCTAGGGCGCGGTCACAGACACGTTGTCGGTGGATGGCGCGGTTACAGGCACGGTAGGAGCAGTGCGACACGACGTCGTTGACGGAAGCCATGAGCCTGTGTCGCCATGGTCTACCGCGTGCCGGCCTAGAGCAACACGCCACTCCTCGGCGTGCTGGCTTGGAGCGGCGAGTTGATGAATGACGAGCCAGCTTTAAGCTTCTATCCTCATGAGCTAGCCTGCAACTACCTAGACCATCGACAAAGGTAGAGCAGAGAGTAGTCTGGGCTCATATCTGGCGGGCTTGACGGGCCACCCAGCTAGCTTGTATGCCACAGAACTCAGCTTCCTGCTCGCCGGATATGGGAGATGGGAGCGAAGTGTGGTGCATTTTTTGCCCGGCATATGACATTGTTTAAATAGCGGGGGACGGCCAGAGCCAACCGACGTGGTGTTCAATGACGGGCGGCTCACGAAGGGACGTGTGGACGGAGTAGGTTTCTGGCACATGCATGGTTTTTAATGGAGGAAGGCGAGCAGTATGTGGAATGCGGCAAGGCGGCATGTGCAGCCGGGCGAGCAGCGAGCGGTGCTTCCTCGGCCGGCGCACCGCTTCAACGCCGGCAGTGAGAGGCTGCGTCCATCTGTGCTGCCCTCCTGTCCGGTTAAATCGATGGCATCAATGCAGGCCGCTGCATGCTCTGGGCCCACGTGAATGCGGTGCGGCAAGTGGCGCGGCGCGTGGGATGAAAAGCGTGGGAGGGGCAGATGGGGGGTTTGAGTGGGCTAGGAAAATCAGACGCAAGCATGGCAGCGTTCCAGATGCCCGCAAAGCCTCCGCACGCTTTGTCTCCAGTTTACGGGAGAAAACACGTCTGGACCGTGTTGCGGACCGATATGGACCCGTGTTGGATGGTTTTTGCGGTCCGGACAGCGCGGTCCAGACATATACGGATGGTTCGAGGGTCGGCGTTGAACATGCCCTTACGGATAAAACGAGATAAAACCTGTCAAATTTCCACGAAGGTCATTTGCTAGTAGCTTAAAATTGCAGGTTAACTGATACGTCCAATAATGCATATGGGGTAGTTGTCTCAAGTCTCAACACATCGTAGTGGTAGAATGAGTTTTTTTTTATCTGCAATGATACAACACCAATAACATACATATACTCCCTCCGTCCGAAAAAACTTGTCCCAAACTTGTTTCTCAAATAGATGTATCTAGCACTAACTTGGTGCTAGATACATTCATTTGAGGGACACGCTTTTTCATACAGAGGAAGTAGATATATTGACAATCTCACACTCACCTTATTATTATATTGCAAGCGTGTGCCACCGTTTTATAACCAAGGCCATCGTCCATCGCGAGGTAGTGCCCAATTTAATGTGAAGATTATACGTAGTATGAGTGAACCATTGAATAAATGATTGCAAGGTCGATTGAGACACCCATTTAAAATGAGCAGGCAAGCTGGCTGTTTCTCCTTGCCATTAGTTGTTTACTCGTCGTGTTTTGCACCTTCGTCTAAAAAGATGTACATACTACTGTTGTTTTGTGAAGGCATATACCAGTGCTCTACCCTTTTGATGGGTGTCTACTTTTTACTTTGACAAAATCTAAGCGTGTATACTAGTGCATGCATAGGATTGGGAGGTATCCAGGAGTTGCTGATGCAGATGTTCCGATGCATCGATGTCTTTAGTATGGCTCGGCCGATGTTAGTCTGTAGGCCAGAATTACACAAACAATTGTTGGCCTAAGCAATCAAGGGGGATACGGTGGAAGGAGCAAACACAAAGACAAATATCAGAGAGATTTTTGGGATGCCTTGAGCTGCGACTTTTCTGAACACGGGGGGAGATGCGTTGGGGACGGCCGGCGGCGGAGGGTGGTGGTAAGGAGCGGACCGGTGGAGGCGGAAATGACTCGCTCCTCTCTCCCTCTGTCCATCTCTGGTTGATCTCTCTCTGTATAACTAAGAAGAAATATCCATCCTTTCGAAAATAAAAAATAAATATTCATGGAAAGCGGTGGGTAGTGGGCCCACATTCGAGATATTTCGGTGGCAAACCGATGAACCAATCACCTCAGGCTAGAAACACTCATCTCTGAACAGGGTAAAAAACAAGCAACGCATGGCACCCCATTTAGCCACGTCCACCGTGTTATTTTGTGTTCATGACGAAGCAATCCAACATTTATTTATTGATTGTCCTCTAGCAAAGTTACTTTGGCGATGTATATATATGGCCTTTAACATCATGTCGCCGGATAGCACAGATGCGTTGTTTGGGACGTGGCTAAATGGGATACGTCAAGTATTCAGATTGGAATATGCGCACTTCCTTAGGCTATATGGAACTGCAGGAATGATATAATTTTTAACAGATTACATATTGTAAACTTCTTGCAGGTTATTTTCAAAGCTACGGCATGGATCCATATGTGGTTGCTATTCACTCCTATGGGCTCCAGGGAGCATTTGGCTACTTGGTGCAACTGATGGGAGATGATAGCACGGGCTATGTTCAACCGGTTTGGATGGCGGTCGCATAATAGGATAGGTCCTTAATGTCCTTCGTCCAGCCGGTTGTGGCTATGATTTATTTTCTTAGCTTTTTTCGTTTGTGCTCCCTTTGTGAGCTGTGTTCCGGATTCCAGACTTTGTGTTTTGTTGAACTTGTTTAATAATATGGCCGCATGCATCCTTCGGATGCAGAGCCCGGGGATAACCTCCTTTCGAAAAAAAATGGCACCCCAGGAGAGACCATCGCTTAGCACTAGAAATGCACGCGAGGGCTGAGAGCTTAGCCAACTTGTATCTTGTATACTCCCTCCATTTTTTTATACAAGGCCACAAAACCATATTACGGGTACCAAGATAAAAATCAGTGCATGTTTAATTCAATATTGCAAGCTAGCTTGTCACCTTGTTTGTCGTGTTAATTAATGTTTTTTTCTCTTACACGCACAACAAGGCAACCCTTTTGCTCCTCATTGGTTGATTAATGTTGGGAATGCAAGTCAACCTTCTCACTCCTGCATGCATGCAAGGGATATTAATGTCTTTGGGTTCTAGTACGAGGCAAACACCATCAATTTTGCTTCGATTAATGTTAGTGCGGCCTTGTATAGTTGCAAATTGTAATTTTAGTGGCCTTGTATACAAAAATGGAGGGAGTATAATGGATGGTTTCAGGCCATACCGATCAATGCGTACACATTCACACATCCGGCTGATGAGTCAAAAGCCGGCAATCCCTGCCCTGATTTCAGCAAATAGAAAAAAGGCCCCCAAAGCCATTACGTTAATCACATATCAATTTATTACGTAGGTGTAGCATTGCTCACCAAAAGCTAGGGCTGGACTAACGAGCAGCTCGGCTCGTTAAGTTCGTACTCGTTAAGCTCGCGCTCGTTAAGACTCGGCTCGTTAAGCTCGTTAAGATTAACGAGCAGAAAACCCTGCTCGGCTCGGCTCGTTTGAAGCTCGTTAAGCTCGTGAGCGCTCGCGAGCGCTCGTTAACAGATTATAATGTGTTACGATATACATGATGAATGTGTAGGTATGGTTTTTAAGATAAAATATTATGACTAAGAAAAGAAATGAAGTAGTATGTTGCCTTATATGTCGATTAGATTAAATAGATGGACTGAGGTGCTATAAAAAGTTTGTCACGTAATATGTAAATATATGTTGTGTTGTTACTGACGAGCTTAACGAGCTACTCGTGAAACTCGTTAGCTCGCTCGTTAAGCTCGTTAAGCTTAACGAGCTAGAATCAATGATTGGCTCTGTTCATTAAGAAGCGAGCTACGAGCTTAACGAGCCGAACTATCGAGTGCTCATTAAGCTCAGAGCT
>NC_041389.1:562922368-562939196 GCF_002162155.2 Triticum dicoccoides
CCGACCAAGAGGTATCTCAGAGGAACAAGGACTATGTCGGTGGTGTCGCATCTGCATCATGTTCCCAGACTTTCTTCTAGCTGTCATTGTCATATCTCCATGCTGCTGTTTTTGTTTTTGGGTAACTCAGCAAATAGGAAGCCGCACTAATACACCATGATACACACCATCTCCTGTGCCCGAAGATTCACTTTTCCTCTTCCATGCGTGTCACGATGGCGAACCCACATAATTATTGCGATGACTATTGGAATTAATGATCATATGACACCACGCACTGTATTTCCTGTCTCCTCATTGATGTGGCAGAAAGGCCCGGTCCTGAGATTTTGGGGCCTCGGCGCGGAACTAAAATCCGTGGCTCTTAATACAAACATCATAACAATAGTATCCAATGTACATATCATTATAGTCGAAAATGTTATCAGTATACATTTGTGATTTGCGTCACCATGGTCTCGCAAGTAGCCCGAGGTATATATGATGTCCTATGGAAGAAATAGACAAAATGTGTGTACGTATACCACAATTCATAATACATCCTTACAAATACAAAGCCATGTTTAGTACTCCCTCCGTTCTACAATGTAATGCATATAGATTTTTTGAAAAAAAAAAACATCACAAACTTTGACCAAGTTAATGGAGAAAATATTTACATTTAGAATGCCAACATTTATCATTAGAGTCGTCATAAGATGTAGTTTCATATTTTATATATCTGGTATTGTAGTTTCATATTAAAGTTTGACTTTATAAAAAATCTATACGCACTACATTATGGAACAGAGGGAGCAACATGCATAGTAAATGTAGGACACTGTATGTTTGAGGTACAAAAGGTTGGTAGATACTCCCTCCGTTCCAAATTACTCGTCGTGGTTTTTAGTTCAAAAATTTTTGAACTAAAAACCACGACGAGTAATTTGGAACGGAGGGAGTAGGTGACTATATATACATAGTCCTAGAAGAAATTCTTATTCTAAAATGCCGGGTTGTTCTTCTCTTATTTTGTTAAAATTATTTTTCTATATAGTAGTATCTGAGAAATTAAGATAGATGAGCAAATCCATGCAAGTGACATGCGAAATTTTCTTTCATATCTTCCAAAATAAATTCAAACAGTAACAGTGCAAAGTTACTTTTACTAGGTGCGCAAATGAGGAAATCATGGGCTAGTTATCCATTTACGAGTCACCATACAGCTCACACAAAAGCTACTTGCTAAGATTCGCATAAAAACGTCATGTTGTTTCTAATTTGTTTGAGATATACACAACTTAAGAACATTGCTATAAAACTTTAGAAACATAACAGTTAAAGATACATACGTTGCTCGCAAAAAAGTCTGACTGTCCGGTAGCGCTCAATCCACAGAAACACACACAGATGCCCGATGCGCCGCCAGCTTCGGGGTGGAGCCGTGTCCCTTCTAATCTGGTCTCCTCCTCCACCAAGCTTTATCTGTCACGATTAAGGATCTCAATGCAGCCCAAAAGGCGGCGCGTGGGCATGAAGGCTGGCTCCAAAGCTCCTAGATCATGGCCGGTATGTGCATTAATTATGACACATCAGATGATCCAGCTATGGGTTTTTTGAGCCAAACCATCCGAGCTTTATTAATTATAATGTTGAGATTTACATAGCCCGGAGGCTCAATCAACCAGACATAGCGTCCTGGCGCAAAGGCTAGAGAACTCCTAGCAATACTATGAGCATCCATCTGAGCCTTACCTCGTTCATGACAGAAAAATGTTGCCTACAGCAGGCATCGAGGTTCTGATGTCTTTGATAATAGAGGCAATCAGAGCACGGCTTTCCTTCCTGTATTTCTTGAACAACTCCAATGCAGTCCGATGCCACAACCGCGGTATTTTCCCAATATCTTGCAGTAAACATAGGGTTTCTCTGCAAGTTGTTGCTTCTATGCATGTTGGGTCTAGTGTACCATCTATAACAAGAATAGATGCTCCCAGAAAAACTCCTTCCATTGATCTTGCAATTGCTCCCGCAGCACAACGTCGAGTAGCATGTGCTCAAGCACCATCGACATTTATCTTTACTACTCGCGGTGGATGGATCCACCGAGCCCTAGTAATTCGCGTACTCTTGTTCCTCCTCGGGTTTCCTTCTCCTCTGACAACTTCCAAATCCGCCACATAATGTGTGATGAATCCAGCTACGTTTTTATTTCTCTTTTTTATAGGCAAAGACAATCCAGCTCAGTACAACTAGCTATCTTGCTACTTCGGCTAGGCGAAGGAACTATTTCTTTACTTCAGCAGTTCAGCTCTATGCAGGCCCAACTCATTGGGGATGTACTTAGTGGTGATCGGAGGTTTGTCTCAATAAAAGTAGTGACTGGAGTCTCCAGTCTCCAGCCCTCGTATTCAGGCCTACCCTGCACAAGAACATATCTTCCATCGTTGTCCCTCCATTGTGTAGACGCCTTTATATTGATGTGGGAAACCCCACCACTTATAATATTCAACCTCGAAGTTTGAACTTTTAGCTAATAAAATACAAGGAGGCATATGTGAGGCGCAAAGGGAAATTAGGCTGGTTGTAATGGGGAGTATCATATACTAGTATCATGCATATGATACTAGTGTATGATACTACCTCCCTAATGCACTGTATCATATATTAGTACCATGTAGTAGTCTATTTATTGCGATGCATGACACAAAGTAGCATAGCATTTAATATGATACGGTATCATGATATGATACTACATCATCTCTTTCTTCATTTAATGCTATGACACATCATCAAAATTGCCTAGTTGGCATGCATGATACTAGCTATGATACTACCATTACGACCAGCCTTACAAAGGCAGGCCGGCATCCAAGACATTAGAAGAAAAACAGAAAACTAATGTAAGGATGGCACAAGAAACCGAACCGAAAAGACACCACATCGGGAACCTCAAGCCTAAGGTGAGACAAGGAGCTCCACCGAGAATCTCATCCCACCACAGACACAAAGATCACCATAAAGGCTAGCCCAATAATGAAGTTACCAAAGCAGAAACTCACTCAGGAGCTTTAGAAGCATGAACGAAGGGCGTCAAATAACCGAGATCGTGTGGTGACACCGATGTGCCTCTGGCAAACCTGAAAGACATCACACAACTAAGGCTGATGGCACGACACCATTGTACTACAACAGAGGATCGATTATTGATGCGTCTGTGTTCGTGATACCTCCAAGACCATAGTGTGTTATCCTCCCCCTTTTGAAGCTCGGCAGTATGAGTTTTGATTTTCTGTGCCATAGTGCTGCATGTGCGTGGAACTAGGAGAGGATGCAGTCGCGTGGAAGCGAAATCTTATTGGCGCACGAGCGTATTTGTTGTCACCATGAATTTTTTTTCATCTCCATCTATTTTGGTTGGGAACACTACTCTCTTGCATGACAAGTGTGCCTCATGGAGATGTCTGACACAAAGTGTCAAGGTCTAAGGAACAACACAATTTATGTCGGTTGTCTGCAGTAAATCTTCGGAATGTGCACACCAGATTCATTCAAGCCAGAATGTTGTTCGAGCTCTAAATTAATATGGATATATGAAAGACAGTGTGGGAAATACACGACATGCACTAATTGTGTAACTTTCTTTTACTACATTTGCTAAGTCATACACCCCTCCCTGTCCCTCCTTCTCTAGCACTACTCTTCATTTTGTGTACTTTTTTATTATATTTGTCATATTCGAATTATTTAACATTTTTATTATATTTGTCATATTTGATCATTGAAAAAGTGGACACCCATTTTTATGTTTAAGAACATTTTTTATTGTAAATTTGTTGAATGTACCGATTGAAATGTTCACGTTGATTATTTATTGTTACAATTCAAAATAGCAGCTCAACAGCATATGGTATGCATTTGATTTCACAAATCCACAAAAGAACAAAACCAAAAAAACTGAACTTGGAATCCAAATCGCACCAAATAAAATCCTTGCAGGAATCTATTTTCATTTCAATTCCACCAAACGAAATTAAAACCTGGCTGTAAAACGAGTTGCTAGGGATATTAGTAAACATCCATGGGGCCAACATCCAAGTGATACTTAATGCATTCCGACAGTAGTAGCACACATAACTAGTTGCTGCATGCCGGCCAGATCAGCCAACGACTTCGTTTTTCATGGTAGCTCAAAGTTCGGCAAGTCGACCACTGAATTCCTACCAAGCGCCAGAGAACTTGAATCCCGATTCAGATCGAGAGCAAGGCGTTGGGGTTCGAAGATAATTTCACCGAATCTGATTGCGTTAGCACGATGCATGCGCACTCCGTCGCTCTTGTTGTTCTTCACCCATTGATTGATCTGACGTAGGTCAGCAGCAATGCAGCAGCGCACTCCGTGTAGATTAGTTTGTTGCCCCGCACACCTACGTTGCCATACCTCCCAATCCCACTACACCCTTGACGCTGTTGGCCCAGACCCGACGCCGAGTACTTTCCAACGACGGCGATGGCCGACGACGAACGACGATAATAGACAAAGCTCACTGACGAACTCGACGAAGTGCTTTACGTCGAGACGGACCGCAGTACAAAGATAGCCTTCTGCTAGTCGATCAACACCTGATCGATAGCTACGGCAAGCAACACCAGAAACACGTGAGCGTACACTACGGCCAGCCGGCCGGAAACCAAACGCCACCACGCACACAACGCCAAGGTATTGCCACAGGAACGTGACGTTCCTGATTCTTTATTGCTTCTGATCGGTACAAAGAGTACAGGGGTACATGAGTATTTATATTAGCTAGCTAACCTGCCAACTAATCTTATCCTACTCGTTGAAGGATAGGAAAACCAACACGGACACGTACGTGCATGCACTGCCGGACACGGACACGTCTTGTCGTGTTTAATTCCAACAATCACCCCCCTAAACACGACATCGTCACGTTACAGCGCCGACGTCGATTCTTCTTTGCAGCCCCAAGAACTTCTCTCGATCCAAAGCCTTGGTCTGGATGTCCGCCAGCTGATCATCGGTGCAACCGTAGTTGACCTTCATCTTACCTTCTTCCATGCAATCCTTTGTATAGTGATATACCGTATCAATGTGCTTGCTCCTATCATGCCGCACTGGATCCTTGCATAGAAAATCCGTAGACTCACTGTCAACATTGAGGACCACCGGTTCCGGATCTCGATCCATGAAATCACCGTGTAGCCTTCCTAGCCACACACCTTGATACTCTGCTTCACTTGAAGTCGATGTCACCACTTTATACTTTGGTGATAGCCAGCTTACTATGCTTCCTCCAAGGAAATAAGCCACGCCCGAATTACTCTTACGACCGTCGACAATTCCTTCCTTGTCACTACCACTGTAGCCAAGTAGTTTCACCATCTCCTTCTTGCTCAGCTCAAGACGAGGTTTCATTGAAGCGACAATGTGATTGTAATCTTTCATGCCACGGCCTTCAAGTACCTTCCTTGCATATGCCTCCTGGCATAGTGTGATCCCCTCCGGCTTTTGATGTACCTCTGTCCCGAGGTTGCAACTCAAAAGGCCTAGATCATCCATCTTGAAAAGCTCCTTCATCTGTAGCTTGAAATTTGCAATCACCTCTTCATCTGCTCCAGTTATCAACAGATCGTCGACGTAGATGCCAACTAGTAGACGATCCCTTCCTTCACCTCTCTTGAACATCGCATGCTCTAGTGGGGCTTTCTCAAATCCAAGAGAAATTAATGTCTGATCAAGTTTGATGTTCCACGTCCGAGAGCCTTGTCGTAGCCCGTACAAGACTTTGTGTAGCTTCAGTACCTTGTGTTCCTCTCCCTCTTTGATGAATCCCGGTGGCTGATTCACATACACATCTCCTTCTAACTCGCCATTCAAAAACGCGGGTTTTACATCCATGTGATGTATCTTCCATGATTCCTGAACCGCGAGAGCGATGAGTAATTCCACCGATTTCACCTTTGCAACGGGAACGAACACTTCTTCGAAGTCCGCACCTTCCTCTTGCACGTACTCTTTGGCTACTAGCCTCGCTTTGTGCTTCACGGACCCATCGGCATCTTTCTTAATCATAAATTCCCACTTGAGATCCATGATTTTTTCATTGTCGGGAAGATCCACAAGCTCCCATATATTGTTGTCGTGGATCGACCTCAGCTCCTCTTCCATAACCTGACGCCAACACTCCTTTGTGTTCGCATCCTTAAAATCCGCCGGTTCCTTGGCGCTTGCTAGACACCGCTGTCCACTCCTTTTCACTTTTACCGGGCCTATTGTCCGAAGAGCTTGCTTCGGTTGCATGCTTGACACCGGTTCAAGCAATACTAACGCAGCCGGGGTCCCTCCCAGTACGCCTCCGTGCGAGCCATCTGGTCCGCATGGACTGCTGACCTGCTCCTCAGGTGCAACGCCTCGTGCAGCACGCTTTAACCCATATGGCATGCTGCTAATGCCTGGTTGAAAACCTCCTGGTGAAGAGCCTAGCTCACAACCACGTGAACCACCAGGCCCACTTGCTTCATGGTTTTCACGCCTGCTGCGTGATGGGCTGCATGCCGTCGTTACTGCGTACTGACCACCGGATACCATCGAGCTGGTCCTATTTTCAGAACACTCTCCAGCGTGTCTCAAGCTAGCCGCACAGGTCGATGATGCACCAGCCTCTTCCGATGCGTCAGTGTTCACTGTATATTTGTCCAGCTTTGCATCAACACCAACAACGGTCGTAGCACTTGTGTCTGTTGTTTCTTCGTGGACTTCCGGCGTCACGTACGCCTTTATTTTCTCTGGATGCATCGCACGAAGACTGCTTCTCCATGGCCGAGTACACGCGGCAATAGCTGCGTCCGCTCCAGCGAAGTTAGCACTTATGCTCGTAACATCGACGTAATCTTCGAAACCACCCCCCATGTCCATAGCGTCGACATGAGTTTCCGAACCATGATCTTGACAGTGAACTTTTTCTTCACGGAGCACGACAATTTCTTTAGCCGATGCTTGAAGAACTGGATCCACCTTGTCCACGAGTTCGCACATCAACATCATGTCACTGTCGTCACCTTGCTGGGCCATGAGCGCCTTCTGCTTCGGTGCTTCCTCGCAGTCAGCCTTGAAGTGACCAAGGAGGCCACAGTTATAACACCTCACTTTTCTGATGTCAAACTTCCTCCTCGGTGGTGCAGGTGCAGCCTCATCATCTGAGTCGTCGTCCGAGTCAGCGAAGTTCTTTATCGTCGAACGCTGCTTCCCCTTCTTCTTGCTACTGCTTATGGATCTGCCTCGCTTTTCCAGGGCGATCCACTGCGCCTTTGTGAGCATCACAAGCTTGTCATTCTTCCCGTCCCCAAGACTGCACCGCATACGCTCATCGTGAGCCTTATACCGTCCGACAAGATCGTCGATGGAGAGAGTCGCGAGATCGACGCACTGCTCGATCGCCGTGACAATGTGCAGGTACCGGGGAGGGGCCGCGCGCAAGAACCGCCGGACAACCGAGGCCTCCGTGAGGTTCTCTCCAAGCGCTCGAATCCGATTGACGAGAGTAGCCACCCGTGAAGCAAACACATCCACGGACTCATCATCGCCCATGACCAAAGTCTCGTAGTTCCTTAGGAGAGTTTGAAGATTGGCTTGCTTGACACGGGTGTGTCCCTCGAACATGAGCTTGAGCGTATCCCACACCTCCTTCGCCGTTGCTTTGGCGATTAGGTGCTGGAGGACATCCATCGGCATCACCGAGTAAATCGCTGACGCCGCCTGCCGATCCTTCCGGTGCTCGGCTCCCTCCTTCTTGAACGCGTCGCCTCCGGGATCCACCGCGTCCCATAGCTCGTTGGCGCGGAGACCACACTCCATGAGGGCCTTCCAGACCCCGAAGTTCTCGCGATCAAACCGTGGATACGACGAACTCGCCGGAGCAGCAATTACTTTAGCTGCACCGGAGTACTCCACCAGCTGCTTGGTCTTGTCCTTCTCGTCGTCCGACATGATCTCCCGTTACTAGAAGATCAACCTTGCTCTGATACCAATTGTTGGCCCAGACCCGACGCCGAGTACTTTCCGACGACGGCGATGGCCGACGACGAACGATGATAACAGACAAAGCTCACTGACGAACTCGACGAAGTGCTTTACGTCGAGACGGACCGCAGTACAAAGATAGCCTTCTGCTAGTCGATCAACACCTGATCGATAGCTACGGCAAGCAACACCAGAAACACGTGAGCGTACACTACGGTCAGCCGGCCGGAAACCAAACGCCACCACGCACACAACGCCAAGGTATTGCCACAGGAACGTGACGTTCCTGATTCTTTATTGCTTCTGATCAGAATACAGGGGTACATGAGTATTTATATTAGCTAGCTAACCTGCCAACTAATCTTATCCTACTCGGTGAAGGATAGGAAAACCAACACGGACACGTACGTGCATGCACTGCCGGACACGGACACGTCTTGTCGTGTTTAATTCCAACAGACGCTACATAAGTACACCGTGAACAATTGTAAGTCTGGCAAACTAGCAATAGATGAACCACGCTCCTAAGCTAACCCTTTGCGGCCAAATCGTGTATTGACAACCGAGACCAACCGATGATTTATAAATACCGTACTGAGACCAATGAATGTGGTATATATCGCCATGTAGGGCCACTCTGACTGCAAAATTTCAAAGCTGGTATCTAAATCTAGACGTACGAGACGAGTAATTGGGCTCGACCCAAGTAGCTAGCAAAGCCGAGATGTCTGAGTGGGTTTAAACACAACATGGAGGAACATCGATGCCGGAACTAAGAAAACCGAGGAGAAAATGTCCTTTCTGAGAAAAAGGAGACAACCTTGCATCAACTTCAAGTTGCCAGTAACAATATGTATGTCATGTCAATTACATACTGATCTTGGAGATGAGAAATAAGATTATTTGAGGCAAAATAAACCAGTCTACTATTTTGAAATACGGTCCCTTAGGACCCGCTTCATTAAAAATGCGAAGAGTATTTCTTAGTTAATTAATGGATAACCGTGCGAAAACCGTCACAACGGGCTGGCAAAGACAGGGCACACATGGCGGCCTGGCAACCAACGTACAAGAAAGCACATATGTCATCGAGGAGAAAATTATTGTCGAGGTTGCTATCCGATGTTATTGTCGTCACACTTCCGCGAGGGCGACTTAACAACCACCGATGTAGCCCTCACAGCAAATAACCGCCGACACAAACCATAACAAAACTTGAAGGAACAACTAAAAACAGAGCCCTCCCACTAGCAACTGTCGGGATCCTCCGCGAACCCATAGCCATAAGGCCACAGAAGACGTGGCAGATCAGTGGCGCCACCAACGGAAGGCAGAAACCCTAGCCGCCTTTGCTTTGAAGGAGAGACGCGTGCTGCAGGTGGACGTACGGTACTGCTAGCACATTTGTTATAGATAAAAGACATTATTGAATCCTATACCTCGCGTAGGGCTGGGATACCGATAAAAAACATACACCCCTTAGTGAGAGCGCATGCTATATTACCCGGGTCATTCCTGGTTTCCACCCCTCTAGTTTTGGGAAGGTTTCTAGAACCTTCCCTAAACCAATTTTATGCGCGTGTATTTTCTTTCGGTCTTTGGTTTCTTTTTTCTTTAATTTATATTTCTGATTTTTTTTATATTTTAATGTTTTTTGAAACACAGTAAAATTTTCAAGTCTATGAATAGTTTCTTACCTATTGGAACTTTTTTCAAATTCGAAAACATTTTTTTGTATTTTAGAACCCTTTTTTGAATTTCAGGAATATTTTCCAGTTTATAACTCTGGGAACATTGGTAAAATTAATCAACATTTTTTAATACAGGATTGAATTTCCAATTCATGAATAGTTTCTGAAATCCTAGTACAATTTTCAAAATATTTTTCTTTTTAAAATTTTGGATATCTTATCACATTTGTGCATGAAAATCCAGCAACAATTTTCAAATTCGTGAACATTTTTTTAAAATTTAAGATCATTTTTTATTTCCTTGATTTTTTAAAATTAGGAATATGTTTTGAAATTCAAACTTTGTTTAATTCTCAAATGTTCCTTAAAGAAGTAAAAAAAAAGAATAACACAAAAAACTGTAAGAAAAAATCATATAAAAAATGGAAAAAACAGGGGGCGCCTCGCCTCACAATTGGCCAGCCCAAAGGACGCACGGGGGTTGGCGGGTGCGTGTTTGCTTCACTCGCGCCGCACTATACTTGGACTAGGAGGTCTTGACGACGCCTATTAGTCAAGCTCAGAAATTTTCTAATTCTGGAGCTAAAATTTGGCATGACCACTGCTAACACGAGTTACCACTCGTGACACCTACCAAGATATTACAAGTGTAGTCATAAACAGTAGCAATGGCTCCATAATTGCGTTGTTATTACTAAGTCGCCAATCGACCGTTGTACGCTAAGCCTTGTCTCATCTGCATATAATGCGAGATAGGGGGGGAATCTAGACAAGATTACAAGGTTCAGCCAGCTTACAAGCATACACCACACGCACGGGCATCAGACCTGCATCCTAACATCTTTGTACTCCCTCCGTCCGGAAATACTCGTCGTTAGAATTGACGTATCTAGACGCATTTTAGTGTTAGAAACATCTATTTTTAGTCATTTCTACGACAAGTATTTTCGGACAGAGGGAGTACAAGGCTTCGTAAGAAACACCTAGCATGAGTTGGGTATTACATCTACAAACAAAGAGTCCAAACCTGCGCGAAAGATCTTTTGTGTGAAATCTCATGCCTAGATCATCTGCGTGCGCCTTTCCTCTTCAAAAAATCTGCAAATCGTGAGTATTGTCGTGAAATCCCCGTGACAAGGCATGGGTTGATTTCATTATGTCATCTGAGCTCTCATGTAACAAAATAATATTAGTATGTAAAATTTGAAATAAAACTCTGTATTTATTTTGCGTACAAAAAAATGCATTCTAGGTACTGGAATCAGATGATTTATATATGTTTTATGAACATAATTTGATCATTTTTTAACTCTGTTGGCCGACACAAAGCTCCACATCTTTCCCACAATAAACATTGGCCTTTGTTATGTATTTTGTAGCTTGTTCAGGAATTTAAATATGTGCATGGATCCATTTTTCTAGCCATGAAAATCTTAGCAAGCCAACATCGGATATATGATCTCTCACACAAGGAAATAATTGAATATACATGCATGGCCAAACAAACAATTCAGCTAACTTTTGTGGTCGCTAGCATGGAGGATACTGGATCGAAGTGATCCCTTTTCACACCCACACGATGTCATATTATACCTCTAACATCTAGTCTAGCTGAAAAATCGAGGATAGGTGGTTACTTCTAGCTGGTACTTCTAGCAGATTGAGGGACCATCAGACTAGTATGTCTCCAAGAAATCAAGTAGTGAAAGCAACGAGTTGGGAAAGACCACCAGATTGAGGGACGGTACTTCTAGCAGGTAACAACCGCGTCTGTAACTTCCCGGTGACTCCCATGCTTACGCACATGGCACTAGACTAGTATGTCTCCAAGAAATTAGTGGTGCGTAGCTGGCCAAGGCAGCGTGCATTCTAGCCAAGACAAAGAGGAAGGGCCAGCATGTCTGATCTATTGGTACCTCGCTCGTACTCCCTCAGTCCCATTATATAAGAACGTTTTTGAAAAACGTTCTTATATTATAGGACGGAAGGAGTATGTGTTATTCAATGTACATCTGTAGAGGGGCGATTCTCAAAGTGTATTATTTTCGTGGGGATAAGATGCACCAACACAAACGAGTTCAATCTCCATCGCAAGCTGAATGTTTTTGATGAGCACCCAGCATGTGCGCCCTACTCTATGTTCCATCCAAATTAAACACACATTCTTGTGCCGCCGTAATTCCTAGCTTTTCTCAAGTATTTCCTCTCTTTGACTCAAAGCTAAACCCAAACGTTAACCAAAAAACAGAATGAATATTGGCTAGAAGTATGCTATCCGGACATGCCCTTGGCGCCCACGTGGTATGTTGTCGTGCATACTCCAAAAACGTCGATGACCTGTGGCTCTATATCACCACGGCATGTCCCTGTTCATCGTCGGTTGCCCCAATTCCATGCTCATGCCCACCTGGGTTGCACTGCTCGTCGCGACCCAGTGCCCTGCTCGTTGCCATCCGGTGCATGCAACATGCCATCCCTCCCTTACGGAGCACATTCCATCTTATGTCAAGGTAATTGTAATCAGTTGTTTGCACAACCAGTTGAAGATGCTTTGCCGATGGGCCCAGACTGCTTAGAGGCCCAAGCTCGATATCCCTAAGAGTTCCTGACGCCTCCTAATCGTAGAGTGTGTAGCACTGCCCTCCAACTCGGCGGAAGTCACCAGGACGGTGTCCAATATGCCACACAAGCAAGGAGCAATGTCGAGATCAGGGAGGAACTCAGGCACACCTATCTAGAGTGAATGGTAAGACACTACATAGACCTCTGTGTGTGCGAGATTGTTCATTATGTACACTTCTATGTGTCCAACTATCTGACAATATGGATGGACTCTACCGAAGAAAAAATTACTGTTTAATAATCGCCTAGAGACTTATATGGAGGTGACATTTTAAACCCATCCAAAAATTAGAGGTCGCCAAAGGACAACCAAGTCATATCTAAATATAACCATTCTTCACAATTCTCGTACATCATACCTTTCAAACTCTTAGTTTCTTCTTCCCCTTAAGAAAAACTCTTAGTTTCTTAATGCATATGTACAAGCTCTAAATATATCTGCTAAATTTGACATGAAAGATTCACAACTTAGGCAGATTCTCAACACACCCCAAGAAAAATAACAATTTCATGAGAATGATTGAACTAGATATTAGCATATATGCGGATTTAGGTTGACAGAATGTTCTAGTTATCTCCCAAGTCATATTTAAAGTAAAGCAACGATACAATGTTAAGATAGTTTCGTGTTTGTGTGCAGTGTTCATATTATTTTCTTCTGAGTTAATAATATAATGAACACATGAAAAAATATTGATAAAGTGATATAGTATAACTAAATTAATATTTTGGTACACTTGGTGATGTGATTTGTCCCTAAATTTTTTAACAGAAGCCAGTGATGTTTAACTTAGTACTATCGGAAAACGAAGCAAAATTAAATCCATCATTGCCCACCAAAATTTAAGACAACAGTAGGGTGAATTTTTTTCCTGGTTGCATATTCCTGGATTTATTAGTAGTATAAAAAGATGAAATTCTTCCAACAGAAGTTGCGCCTTCTAAAAATTTAGGGCATAATCTACAATGATAGATATAAACCGGAAACTCACTTGATGCCCCTCATCAGGCTGAAGGATCAAATTTTTTCTCTCAAGGTAACACAACTCAATGTAAAAAAATGGTGATGCAAACAATAAGAGACACCGTGCCTTTAACCAAAAGATATAACAAGCAGCTTATCGCTAAACATGGAAGGAATGAAGGTATGAGTATATATATCAAGGTACTATATCGGTAGGTTGTTTGTATACAAGTCTTCCTAACACTTCCCAGGCCGATGTCTGGTGCCATTGGTAGCTCGATGTCATCCTCCACCTCCGTTATGCAAGCTGATACAATTTCTGGTGCATCGTTTTCGTAAGGCTCACATGCAAGTAGCAACACAGGGAGGAGGAAGGAGGCAAGATATTGTAGTAAATTCAGTCAGAGATAATAACCGTGATGGATTTGTATGTATGTGGGGTTTCTTACTCTTTATATCTTTTTATGGGTCCAACTGTCCAGAGGAACCAGTCTGTCTTTTGCATGGCAGGGGAACTTTTGGAGATGGCATAACGAGCTAAAATGTGTGAAGCTATGACGGAAGGAAAATCATATTATGGCTGCTGCCAATGGTTAATATTCGCAACGTCTAAGCTTCTTCTGAAGCTGACATACGTTTTGGTATCTCTGACTTCAACCTCCGAACAAAGGCAAATGCTCTGGGTCGAATAAAACTAGGCTATCAATGAGAGCAAAGGACTCCAGGTAATCCAAGCATAATCCACTAAATTGGAAATCAATCTTAGCCACAGTCACACAGGAATACATGTCGGAAGCACCTATGTTGACGGGGACGTGAGCTTTCTCTATATAAAAAGGACACAATATAAGATGTACGTCCTTATTTTTTTGAGAATGGGAGGATTTATCACACAAAAGCATCAAGAAGATACAATCATAGTTAGCACACACCCGGCCTCTGTATAGCTACGCCCAGCCAACACCAATGTAGACACACGCAAAAAATGTAGCAAATACAAAGTCATATAAGACCAAACCTATGCCTAAGCGAGGAAAAGTAAAACCCTGAAGTGATCAAATTCACGACCGACAAAACTACAATAATGACCATATGTACACCAACCATCTCATGACACCACAAGGACAACGGAATTCTTCAACACCAAAGCATTCTGGAAGGGAGCAACGCTCGAGCATCGTTGTCACTAGATCCAACCACCAAAGGCCATAATCTAGGTTTTCACACTGAAGAAACAATCCGAGCATAACCGAGCAATGCCTTCAACAAGATAACAACGCAAGAACTTCGTCATTGCTAGGTATAACCAACATGGGCTTGACCTAGGTTTTCATCTCGGAGCTCGAGACTGGGTACTCAAAAAGCACCACCATCGGAGTCAAGCATGTGTTGTCGCCACCATTTTTCCGTGATCCTAGTAGCCCCATATGTTGGGCTACAAAACCGATAACCGCCATTCACAACCATACCCTCTGCATCAAGTCATCGTCCATAAATTGCATCTCACCGTCGAAGAGGCAACCACCGGATCTTGGGAGAGTATCACTCGCAAAGTCCTTTTAGTGGCCATCGCAATCCGCCGTGAGGACTGCCATGCCGGAGTGTTCATCATGGACCAACACCGATTACGGAGTACCTGACCACCGACTTCCAACTTGTCTCCTCTGAGCACCAGCGTGCAGAACCGGCCCAGCCCACCGGACCCTCACATGCAACGGAGAATCCCGATCCAGTTTGGACATTAGGACCTTGTGCCGCCAGCCCCTCTTGGCCAGATCCGCGCAAGCCGGGCCACATCAGTGACTCACTGCAGGATATCGAAATGATTAGAGCACTAGAATACTGTAAAAAATTCGTTCTGGCATTCAGTTGGCGAGGAAGCTGCCACTGTGGTGAAGTCGGACTTTGAGCTTCTCCTCTTCCGCATGCCCGCTCTATTCGTGATCAGATAAGGTCTACAGCTATTGAACTGCACTGTCTAGATGTTCCTATTTTGGTGAGCCTAGTTTATTGTCTGTGTACATATACTGTCAAGGACCATTGCCGAAGTACGTTCTTTCCTCGCATCGGCTGGTTCCACTGCTTGCTTTTCCATCCAAACCGTGCTTGAAAATTCTTCAGCATTGAAGCTGCACTACCGGAACAGGGCTCTAAGCCGACAGCCAAATGTATGCCGACGGCCACCGTCGGCCTAAACCAAGATATGCCGACAGCTAGGTCCTGGCCGTCGGCGTACAATGGCCGTCGGGCTATCCCCGTCTACGCCGACAGCAGCCGTCGGCACATAGCGGCCGTCGGCTTATCCCAGGCTACGCCTACAGCTGCCGTCGGCATATACAGGCCGTCGGCAAACATGCGGGCCCGCCGACAACACTCATCACGGCCGGCTAACGACGTCAAATCTATGCCGACGGCCGTGACGGGTGGCCGTCGGCATAGATACGGGTGACACGTCACCGATCCAGAGCGCACCGACCAGGACATATGCCGACGGCAGCCGTCGGCATAACTGACACGTCACCGATCCGCGGCGCTGTCCATCTGCCCTGGCCGCAGCTGTGCCGACGGCTTTGCCGTCGACATAGTTTTTTTTTTCTTTTTTCCTTTTTCCCATATAGTACTATTATTATTATTATTAAGCATACAGTATGTGTTAATATGCATACATATAGATTGTGTTAATAAGCATACATATAGTATGTGTTAATAAGCATATAATATGTGTTAATAAGCATACATATAGTTTTTTTTTCTTTTTCTTCACTGTTTTCTATATTATTATTATTTAACTAACTTACATACAATATGTGTTAATAAGCATACATACATTATTTTTCGGTTCTGTACAGAGCGGTGTGACCCCCCTCACGAACGGTGCCGCCGCCAGCCGGCAACTGGAATGGGGAACAACCGCATCGGGTCTATACGAAGGGGACTTTGCTCCAAGCGTTCATATATATCGGATGACCTACCACAATCAGATGGTGTTATGCCATGTCCGAAGAGGCGGCACGCATCTCCGGGGTGTGGCCCCGTCACGGACGGCGCCGCCGCCGGCACCTGGAGGGGGGGAACGGACGCGTCGGGTCTACATGGAGTGGATGTATCTGTGGGTTTGGCCCGGATGTTGCTCCTGGGTGTCCTTATGGGCGGACCTGACACAACCGGGTGGTGTTGTGGCATGTCCGAAGAGGCCGCACGCGTCTCCGGTGCGTGGCCCCTCTCACGGACGGCGTCGCCGCCGGCACCTGGAGGGGGGAAACTACCGCATCGGGTCTACACGGAGTGGATTTAGCTGTGGGTTTGGCCCAGATGTTGCTCCCCGGTGTCCCTCTGGGCCGACCCGACACAACCGGGTGGAGAGGTCCACTGGTCAAAGCCCATCCGTGCAAAGTCAAAGGGCTAGATCCCGTGGTCAACCGCTCCAGGGTTAGGCGGGACGGGGGCCCTGGGGGGTAGCAATGCCACCGGAGCGTCGTACCGGGCCCTCATACATGCGGGGTGGTGTTGTGGCATGTCCGAAGAGGCCGC
>NC_041389.1:562939369-562940524 GCF_002162155.2 Triticum dicoccoides
GGGGGAAACTACCGCATCGGGTCTACACGGAGTGGATTTAGCTGTGGGTTTGGCCCAGATGTTGCTCCCCGGTGTCCCTCTGGGCCGACCCGACACAACCGGGTGGAGAGGTCCACTGGTCAAAGCCCATCCGTGCAAAGTCAAAGGGCTAGATCCCGTGGTCAACCGCTCCAGGGTTAGGCGGGACGGGGGCCCTGGGGGGTAGCAATGCCACCGGAGCGTCGTACCGGGCCCTCATAGATGCAGGGTGGTGTTGTGGCATGTCCGAAGAGGCCGCACGCGTCTCCGGTGCGTGGCCCCCCTCACGGACGGCGCCGCCACCGGCACCTGGAGGGGGGAAACTACCGCATCGGGTCTACACGGAGTGGATTTAGCTGTGGGTTTGGCCCAGATGTTGCTCCCCGGTGTCCCTCTAGGCTGACCCGACACAACCGGGTGGAGAGGTCCACTGGTCAAAGCCCATCCGTGCAAAGTCAAAGGGGGCACGTGTCTCCGGGGCGTGCCCCCCTCACGGACGGCGATGACACGGTAGTAGATGGATCAGGCACTCGCATAGTTACCGGATCAGGCACTCGGTAACGGTACCCCTCAGTCAGTTGCTTTCCTATGTATCACCTTTCATGAGACCATAGAAAAAAATATATGTGATATTTTAGAAAATTGTTGTACAATATAAAAAAAGATCATGTCATTAAAAATAATGTTTCAAATCATTAAAGAAAATGTATGGTACATTTTAAATAATGTTCTGCATGTAAAAAATATGTATAAGAAAACATTAAAATATTTATAAAAAATAAGAAAACATTACAAAATTTATACAAAATAAGAAAAGTAAAAATAAAAATATGCCCTGCGGCCATAGGGAAACTTATACGCGGATCGGTGACGTGGCTAATAAAAAAAAGTATGCCTACGGCTAAGCCGTCGGCATAGGTGCCACGTGGCGCCCTGAGCTATGCCGACGGCTTAGCCGTCGGCATAGTTGACCTTATCCAGTCACGGTCTCCCCCATCCACTCACTTACTCCCCCACACCCCGAGTTGCCGCCGCACCCCCCGACCCCGACCCCTGCGCCGCCGCCCCTTCCTCCCCGAGCCCGACCTGCGCCGCCGTCGCACCCCCTCCCCGACCTGCCGCCGCCGCCGCACCTCG
>NC_041389.1:562940900-562944822 GCF_002162155.2 Triticum dicoccoides
GTGGTCGCCCCCTCATCCGTAGGTAAGTTTTTTTTACCTTTTTGTGTAGTAATGTTGTAGATGAATGCATATATATGTATAGTAATAGATGATTAGATAGATGGATGTTAGATAGATGAATGAAATGAAAGAGAGTATAAATGTGAAAAAAATTAAGTGCATAATGTGAGATAGATAGATGAGATGAATGGATATTTGTGTAGTTTTATTATGTTTTTAGATACATACTCAATATTATAGATATATGTATTGTGAAGATGAGATGAGAGGGAAGAGTAATTTTTTTGTGAAGATAGAGAGACGAAAGTTAAAATTTGGATATGATGAGTGGTTACTTCATCAAGTTGGTCTTGCTAAAACAAGTTTGTGATATGATGTGATGTGTGATGATGCTTTATTTGTGATGTGATGACCTATTTTTTCATTTGGTGGAATTTAGAGGATTTCTGGTGTTGCCTCCGGTGGAGTGATCATTGACGTTGGAGCTCTTGGTCTTTGATTGTCCCTTCGCTGATCGACTACATCATCTACATCCGAGGGTGAGCTACAAATCCACCACCTCATACGTTCTTTTAATCATGTCACTAGATTAATTTTTCACGAGGTGCGCTGGGTTGCCGTCTCGCAGTACTACCACTACTACCTGCACCAAAAGATGCCCAAAACTCAAGCGCAGAAGCAACGACTTACCTTGAGCAAGGAGCAGTTCATGATGGTAACTATTACTAACTTTTCATTGTTTCAAGCAGTCAACTATATGTTTCGTGCTCACATGTCATGCTTCCAAAATTTGCATAGGTTGTTCCTCGTTGGTGCTATGGAAGGCATGACGGATGGGCGAGTTTGGTGGATAGGTGGCTCGGCGCCGATGCAGAGTTTGCTGCCAAGAGCATCAAGGCCCGGGCTAACCGTGGAGACGACGGGACACACGGCCAAGGAAATAGGAACCACTGGGGCTTCAAGGCCATGAAGGTATATCTATGTGCATGATGCATTTTTGTTCTTCTTTACGTCATGTTCTTATGTATGGTTGACTTCTATTTGGCGTTGTAGGAGGACAAGTTGAAGAGGCCGCTCTCAGACATGGAGTCGTGGAAGCTGGCCCGCGAGCGGAGTCATGGCAAGGAGGACGAGAGCCAGTACTACGGCAAGACCGAGGAGAACCTGGGGTCTTACATTCATCACTATCAGGAGTTGCATCCGGATGTTCCTGTTGCTGAGGTCGCCCAGTCTCAGATTGACGACACGGCGGTGGTGGCCATCCAGGGGAAGAAGAATGGCCGGTATCCGTGTTTCGATGGCTTGATCACTCCTTCGATCTCGAACACATGGCTTCGGGCTAGCAACCCGAGCCAGTTAGAGAGTACGGGGCGTTCACAGACTCCCTTAGCCCGCCAGCATGCTGTAAGTACTTCCTCCTTATCTTTTTCTATCTTGCATTCTCAGTTTATTTTCAGCATTGCTCACTTAGAAACAACCTAAATTATGTAGGCATATAAGGAGTTTGTCGAGCATAGGAATCTCGAGGTGCGGGAGTACTTGAAACGAGTGAAGGCAAACGATGATTACAACCGTCAGATGATGATAGTTTTGCCCTCTTAAAACCAACCTAAATTTTTGCACTTTCATTCCTTCTGCTCTTCTAGTTTGCTTGTTTAACTAACATTCAGGCTATGTTGGCGTCTTGGACTAACCGCACGGATCCACCACAAATGGGACCCCCACCACCACGTGCGGGAGAACCCCCACACGTGCCCACGTTCGATGAATGGGTGGCACTAGGCAGTGATGGTTCGGTTAGTACATTTGCCTAACTACTAGCAAACTAGTTCTCGTTCATGAAACACTATCATATCATATTCACCGTTAGAATCTTTTCTGAAACATGTAGGGGACCGGTGGCTCGACTCCTGCTCCGTGGACCCAGTCACTCCAATCTGGCAGAGTGGTGGTGGTCGCGATGACGGTTTTGGCGGAGGTGGTGGTCGTCGTTTTGGCGGAGGTGGTGCTTTTGACGGAGGTGGTGGTGGTTATGGCGGAGGTGGTGCTTTTGGCGGGGGTGCTTCATGATTCCGTGCATGTGGCCATCGTGCCATGCCTTTCATATTCGTACTTTTGTCATGTTTCATGTCTTGCACTACTTTTATGTTCATGAACTTCCATCGGTGATGATCTTTAGATGATGTGATGAACTTGAGTCTGTTTAGATGAACTTGAGTATGTTCACATGATGAATTGTCATATTTCTGCATAATTTCATATTGTTCTGTTTTGAAATGCTGTCAAATGAATTGGAAAAGAGAAAACAGGGAAAATAAAAAAAAACAAAAAAAACTATGCCTACGGCAAAGCCATCGGCATATATACGCCCAGGAGTTACCAGGGCTTGCCACGTGGCAAACTATGCCGACAGCTTTGCCGTAGGCATAGCCCTGCTGCCAGGAGAAACCAGGAGCTGCCACGCGGCAGACATATGCCTACGGCAAAGCCGTCGGCATAGATTTCCATCTATGCCGACGGCTTTGCCGTAGGCATAGCCGGGGACGACACGTGGCGCAGGTATGCCGACGGCTTGGCCGTCGGCATACCTGCGCCACATGTCGTCCCCTGAATCGCGCCACGTGTCGTCTCCTGAACCGCGCTGTTGACGGCGCCGTCCGTTGCCGTCAGGCGGAAAACAACGCCGACGGCTAAACTATGCCGACGGCTATCCCACGGCCGTCGGCATATGCACCTATGCCGACGGCTAAACTACACCGACGGTCTGACACATCTACGCTGACGTGATCTACGCCGACGGGGCTATGCCGACGGCGGCCGTAGGCATAGATCTATGCCGACGGCAGAGGACCTATGCCGACGGCCCTGGGCCGTAGGCATAGCCCGCGAGTCCGGTAGGGCCACAAAAAGAAACCAGTCAAATAATATTATGATGGAAACAGAGATGCAACGGTAGCAGGTATACATGCACAATTGTACACTGTGAAAATTGACCTCAAGGTGAATATAATGGTACACCCGTATTCCTGATGCCTCCCAAGTGCGTAGTCTTTGTACTGTGCTCCACTGTTTTGATGTCCGCCGGCACAATGTTCAGTGCGTAATGCAAGTAAAAGATCAATATTGAACGCATGGAGGAAAGCAGGAAACTAGTTGTAGCAAATGGCCAGAGTTGGTATTGGTGATAGTCTTCTATAGGTGTGAGGTTGGTCACTGTATGTGTTTTTGCTTCCAGCTATATATCAATTTGCATGGATCCTACCCGTCTTGATTCTTGAATTTATTGTTAGTTGGCCTGAGGATCAGCCAAATATTGATATTCTGAAAATAATTCTCAACACAAATGTATGATACACACACTATTATATTTCTTCTAGTCTAAATGACATAGTATTTCTTAAAGCTTTCAAGACTTGATGTACGACTTGTCCTATAAGTTTCATTTCAGGATCTGGAGGGAGTACCAATATTCAGCGTACCTCAACACACTAGAAAGTTATATTTCGGGAGTATCTGAAAGACGAAGTTGATTGTATCTTTCAAAGTTGTAGTATTTTCCTCTTTTTTTGCTTGAACAGAACTTGCAGTTATTTTTGTACCCCACTATTAGAATGCAATTGCAGAAATATAAAAGCTTCGCCATTGCATCAAGAGTATAAAAGGAAAAAATAAACAAGAAAAAAAAATAAGTATTTATGAAATTGAACCAAGTGCAATGGCATAGGAAGTTCAATCGCAAAAATAATGGAAGCAAAAGAGAAAATTAGAATCAAAATGTAACCATAACATCATAAACTGACTGGAACTGAAATTAAAAAAAAAGTGAGACACCATTGCAAACTGACATAAACTTTTGAAAAATGCAGCCACCTCCATTTTAGCATTTTCTTTCCTTTTGAATAAGGTCCTTATATACTGATTC
>NC_041389.1:562945171-562951140 GCF_002162155.2 Triticum dicoccoides
GGGTGAGAAAAAGGTTTTCAGCCAGGCATATTTACCTTATCCTCCTAGAGCTCCAGCTAGGAAGAGCAGTACTTGGAACATCTATTAACCTAGTCAGGTTGCGCGAGTAGAACTAAATTTGTCTAATTTTGAGCTACATATGGAACCTGAGGCTACCACGGACGAGACTCCAGTTGCGTCCGCATCTACCTGATCGGTCACCATGCATGGTACTTAAAATGTCTAATTTGAGTAAGGCACTGCTACACCGTTTTTCCTTGAGACTTTTAGCCGGGTCCCTCACCATTGGATAGTTCTTTTTTTGCTGGGACTCACCATTCTCCTTTAGCCGGATCATGCAATGTTTTTTGTTCAAATTAGGGAGATATAAGAACATGTCAATTCGCATAAATCTTTATTACAAAAATCATGCTCGAGATCATTTTGTTCCCACGCTTGACAGTCCCATATGGATCGAGTAGTAGAAGATATAGAATTCTACTGTACAACCCATTCTCCGAGCAAAAGCATGCACGTCCGGTGCGGGAAGAGTGATGTAATGGGATAGTGAGGATGACTTGGGGTACCCACAGATATGATTGCATGATCTGCGGAGACGATGCATGTTGATCCATCGTCACATCGTAGCGGTTTTCCGTCTTCCTACAGCCGCTGAGCTGTGCAACATGCATCACTTTGCTACCGATACTGGCTCTATTCTTTGCAGTGATTAGGCCATAGGTGCACCGTCCCTCGAGGGAAACCTCCTCAGATACTTCTCTCGCACTGCCAAATCGGATTTCTGTGACCTCCCAATCCGACACTGCATGGAATGGATAGATTTATCTAGATATAGATGTATCTAACATTAAAACATGTCTAAATGCATTCGAATATATATAAATTTAAGATAAGTGTTTTTGGGACTGAGGAAATAGCTGCCTACCCTGTTCTGAAAAGAGCGTGCTAATGTCACAAACTAGACAAATTTATAAGGTCAGTCTTGAGGCTAGCCGACGTGGCATGTATTGATGTAAACTGACGGCTGGGTCACCCAGGCTGCAGGGTGCATGTGCATGCAGACGCAGTACAATGTGAGGCCATTGCAAAGCTCCTCCTTGACCCGCCTACCTTCTGGACTTTCTGAGTTCGCCTAGCTATGATCAAGCGTCAATAGAAATAATGGCACATGAAGCTAAATTAAACCGCAAGCAATAGAAAGAAGCTAGCTACTACATTCAATTTCTGGTACACTGGACCAAAGCAAGAAATGGAGCCACAATCCTATACGCACGGCATATTACGGGAGGTTTACATGCTTCCTTGTAACTAATCTCTCTGCCCCACCCGAGTTTAAGGCGGCGAGGGCCCTTCCTCCCCCAATCGCCAATTTTACTGGTCCATGCAACTATTAGGTTAACTATGTAAGAAAAATCCCTTGTTGAGGCATTACTTCTTTCGCCATGAGATGTGACTCGCGTCGGAGGTCCGATAGATATGCCAAAACGATTTTTGGTTAGCTCTTCTTTCTCCCACATCTCGAGCAGCTTGCCCCTCTGCCCTTCCCATGCGCAGCTCGCTCAGCTTTTTTTTATCAACAGGGAGGTCTCCCGGGCTCCATTTGATAGAAGCCCAAAAAAAAACACGGACTGGTTATACAGAGTTCATTACAGATGCCACTGCTGTCAAAACTCACACAACACAAGTTCAAATCTGCAGAAAACTAAGAAAAGCGGACTCCAGAAGTGCATGACACCCCCGCTCCATCTTGATTCATGTTACCATTTTGTAGGTAGCCCCCACGCCCATCTTGAATCAGGCTATCATTCCAGGCAGCACCGAAATCGGAGATCGGAGAGTGTCCAGGAAAGATGTTGGGCTTGCGGCCATCTGGGCGCCATGCACATGTAGCTTGTGAAAGAGCAAAGGTTCATCGCCCCTCACCCCCACTCCAGTAGCTCTGGTTCCTGCACTATTGTCTGAATTCGTTGGCAGAAGAGATCTGTCTGCTCCAGCATGTGCTGCTTGAATATCAAGCGCCATCTTCTGATTGTTCCTAAAATCAGTGACCAAATCTGTTTCAAAGCTAGCCAGATGACACCGTTAAATACCAAGCTATTCCTGTGCTTCCACAAAGCCCAGAGTGTAGCAGCTACAATGGTATTAAATGCATCAAGTCTTTTTCCAGCAATCCAAGATGAAGAAACAGATTCCATATTGGTGCCCACTGGTTTGGCAAGGAAGCTACTGACTTCCTTCCAAACCATTTTGGCCACCAAACAATCAAAAATAAGGTGTTGAACACTTTTATTTTCAGAATAGAAAACACAGTTTCAAGGCTTGTTCATCAATCTCTTCTACAAGTTGTCTCTAGTCATGTTCTTATTATATGAAACTAGCCAGAGGACGTATCAAGTTGACTCCCAAATCAAGGAGGACGTATCATGTAGATTGTTTCCGTGATGTGAGAAAAACACTAGGACAACCACCACACCGCTGCCTCCACCACGCCGATGCCATCACCACCATGGCAGAGGTCACTGTCCAGCACTGCCCACAGCCCACGCCGCTGGCTGAAGACAGACGCTATATTGAGGCGGAACTCGATCCGCCACCACCCCTCCCCTACAAAATCTACCACCTCGAAGCTTGCCATACGCTGCCGGTCCCGAACACCGCCCTCGTCAGGATCCACCGCCACACCACCACGACCCTCGCCGTCGTGGTGTCCTGACCCAGTCACGCCGCCCTGTGGCGGAAGTCCCGCGCGAGAAGACGAAATGCTCTGTCGTCGCCAACGCCGGCCAGGCTTTTCCCGGCCGCGTCTTCTGGCGACGGCGAAGGAGGAGGAGCGAGAGGAGGGTGCTAGTGGCGGGGGCGGGAGCGACCTCACCGTCACCTATGGGAGAGACGTCGAAGGTCAGATCCATTTTTTTTTTGCCCCAACAAGTTGGATTGGCACGTATTTTATAGCGGGAGCTAGGTGGTTTCAGGTGGCACGATCCGGCGATGCAAATGCCACATGAAACTAAAAGACGAAATTACCAACTTTGTAACAAATAAAGAATCATGCTAATATAGAGGGAACGCTCCCTTCCTGGTGTCGCCAGCAGGAATGATCTTTCACATTGCGAGGATCGTTGTGGCGAATGACGCCACCAGAGAGCGCTCCCTCAAAAACCAATTCCCAGGAAATGTTTCTGGAATTGCCGTGCTATAACAGAGAGATATGCCGTTCTATAACATAGAGATTTTCCATGGTAAGAAAAAAAAATTATTGACATGCTGCAACAGATAAAATTGTCATACGTTCACTGGTAGAAAAAGAGGCTTCCGTCCAGCCCCATTAGTCGCGAAACTGCAGACGAACCGCGACCAAAGGCCTGGGCCCAGGGCGCTCGGTGGCCAGCTGGTGCACGTGAGGGGCTTTAGTCGCGGTTGGCCAGGCCAACCGCGACTAAAGGTGCGCAAAGGCCTTTAGTCGCGGTTGGCCAGGCCAACCGCGACTAAAGCTCCTCCCCTATATATACCAGTTCAGCACGCTCACTTAGCCATTTGGTGCCACTTCTCTTCACAAGCTTCACAAGGGGGTGTAGGTTTGCTTTTGGTTCCTCTTATGCACACAAGGTGTTTGATGAAATGCCCTAAGAGGGTGAAACAAACATGATATGAAGTGTTGGAGCCACACTTGAGGTTCCTCATTTATTTTTTCCTCCTCGATCGCGGTTAGCAACTTGAACCTTTCATGCATGTGTGTCATTGATAAAATATGCATGTGTGCAGTTCATTGTTTAATTTATATTGTTTGTAGCTAGTTAGTTTAACAAATGCATGATGGTTAATTATATATTTTATATTATAATAATGCAGATGAATCGGCAATGGATGTACGATAACCGACTCTCCAGCGAGTTCACTACGGGTTTGAAAGATTTCCTCGTAGTGGCTAATGCGAACAAGCAGGGGGTTTTGTTATCTGTCCATGTGTTATCTGTAAGAATCAGAAGGGTTACTCTTCCTCAAGAGATGTTCACATGCATCTGCTTCGGCACGGTTTCATGCCAAGCTATAATTGTTGGACCAAGCATGGAGAAAGAGGGGTTATAATGGAAGAAGATGAAGAAGGGGATGATTTCATCGATGAAAGCTATCTTGCTCATTTCGGTGATACTTTCATGGAGGATGCTGAAGGTGAAGGGGAAGGTGAAGAAGAGGCACGTGATGATCCCGTTGATGATCTTGGTCGGACCATTGCTGATGCACGGAGACGCTGCGAAACTGAAAAGGAGAGGGAGAATTTGGATCGCATGTTAGAGGATCACAGAAAGGCGCTGTACCCCGGATGCGATGATGGTCTGAAAAAGCTGGGCTGCACACTGGATTTGCTGAAATGGAAGGCAGAGGAGGCAGGTGTAGCTGACTCGGCATTTGAAAACTTGCTGAAAATGTTGAAGAATATGTTTCCAAAGGATAACGAGTTGCCCGCCAGTACGTACGAAGCAAAGAAGGTTGTCTGCCCTCTAGGTTTAGAGGTTCTGAAGATACATGCATGCATCAACGACTGCATCCTCTACCGCGGTGAATACGAGAATTTGAATGAATGCCCGGTATGCACTGCATTGCGTTATAAGATCAGAGGTGATGACCCTGGTGACGATGTTGAGGGCCAGAAACCCAGGAAGAGGGTTCCCGCCAAGGTGATGTGGTATGCTCCTATAATACCACGGTTGAAACGTCTGTTCAGGAACAAAGAGCATGCCAAGTTGTTGCGATGGCACAAAGAGGACCGTAAGTCGGACGGGGAGTTGAGACACACCGCAGATGGAACGCAATGGAGAAAGATCGACAGATGGTTCAAAGATTTTGCAGCTGACGCAAGGAACATAAGATTTGCTCTAAGTACAGATGGCATGAATCCTTTTGGCGAGCAGAGCTCCAGCCATAGCACCTGGCCCGTGACTCTATGCATCTACAACCTTCCTCCTTGGTTGTGCATGAAGCGGAAGTTCATTATGATGCCAGTGCTCATCCAAGGTCCGAAGCAACCCGGCAACGACATCGATGTGTACCTAAGACCATTAGTTGATGAACTTTTACAGCTGTGGGGTGGTGTCCGTGTGTGGGATGAGCACAAACAAGAGGAATTTGACCTACGAGCGTTGCTTTTCGTAACCATCAACGATTGGCCTGCTCTTAGTAACCTTTCGGGACTGTCAAATAAGGGATACAATAGATGCACGCACTGCTTACATGAGACTGAAAGTGTACATTTGCCAAATTGTAAGAAGAACGTGTACCTTGGGCATCGTCGATTTCTTCCGAAAATTCATCCAGTAAGAAAGAAGGGCAAGCATTACAACGGCAAGGCAGATCACCGGCCGAAGCCTGCAGAACGCACTGGTGCTGAGGTATTTGATATGGTCAAGGATTTGAAAGTCATCTTTGGAAAGGGTCCTGGCGGACAATCAGTTCCGAAGGGAGCTGACGGGCACGCAACCATGTGGAAGAAGAAATCTATATTCTGGGAGCTAGAATATTGGAAAGTCCTAGAAGTCCGCTCTGCAATCAACGTGATGCACGTTACGAAGAATATTTGCGTGAACCTCCTAAGCTTCTTGGGCGTGTATGGGAAGACAAATGATACAAAGGAAGCACGGCAGGACCAGCAACGTTTGAAAGACCCTGATGACCGGCATCCGGAATGGTTTCAAGGTCGTGCCAGCTACGCTCTGACCAAAGAAGAGAAGGTCATCTTTTTTGAATGCCTGAGCAGTATGAAGGTCCCGTCTGGATTGTCGTCCAATATAAAGGGAATAATAAACATGGCGGAGAAAAAGTTCCAAAACCTGAAGTCTCACGACTGCCACGTGATTATGACGCAATTGCTTCCGATTGCTTTGAGGGGGCTCCTGCCGGAAAATGTTCGAGTAGCCATTGTGAAGCTATGTGCATTCCTCAATGCAATCTCTCAGAAGGTAATCAATCCAGAA
>NC_041389.1:562952544-562960231 GCF_002162155.2 Triticum dicoccoides
GCGCCGGCCTCCCTCGCCCACCACCGCGCCGCCCCGCGCCGGCCTCCCTCGCCGGAGAGGCCTCGCCGCCCTCGCCGGCGGCCGGCCTCGCCAGCGTTGATCGAGAGAGAGAGAGAGAGAGAGAGCAGAGAGAGAGAGAGAGAGCAGAGAGAGAGAGCAGAGAGAGAGAGAGAGAGAGAGCATAGAGAGAGAGCAGAGAGAGAGAGAGTAGAGAGAGAAAGAGAGAATTTTGTGATTTTTAAAAAAATAATTGTGAACATTTTAAATAATGCATATTTTCAAATCCATGAACGTTTTTGGAATTCATTAATTTTTTTTTGTTTTGATGAATTTTTTTGTGTCTAATAAAATCAATTTTTTGAAATACACGAATAATTTTTAAATTCACGAATATGTCATGAATCAGTGAAAAAATTAAATACGTGAACTATTCTGAAATCCCTAAACATTTTTTGTATACACAATATGTTTTTATTCCTGTTTTTTCCACAAAATCATCAACATTTTTTGAAAACCTTTTTTTTTTGCAAAATCACAATGTTTTTGTATCCATGAACATTTTATGATTCATTTTTTTGAATTCACATACATTTTATGATTTCTCAAATATCTTTTTTCATTGCTATATTTTGATATACTGAATTGTTTTAAAGATGAAAAGGATAAAAACAGGAAAAGAAAAAATGAAATGAAATGAAAAATAAAAGAAAAAAGAGTGTGGCCAGCACCCCCCGCCCTGCACATGGGCCATCCCGACCCCACATATATTCGTCTCCATCCGCATCCCTGGCCAAACCCTAGCCACTCTACTCCAAGCTCTGTTCGGACAATTTGTTTATACGGAGAGGGGCGGCGAGGGGGGCGGCGATGCGCGCGGTGTTTTTTTAGGGATCGAGAGGGGACGGCGAGGGTTATAAATGTGTTGTCCTCGCCTCCCCTCTCCGTGACGCCGTCGTCTGCCGCCCCGTCTCGCGCTCTACCGCGACACCCTCTCCCACCCCTTCCTCGCCCCCTCCTTTTGCCACCGCCCTTTCGCCACCGCCACCGCCACCGCCCCCCTTCTTCACTTAATTAATTTGTTTTTACTACATGTTTTCAGGACTGATATAATAGCGGACGATAGAGCTGACCCGATTATGGACAACTATGATCCGGACGGTGAAGCACATATGTTCGGCATCATAAACGGCGATATTCTATATGTGCCGACCGGAGAAAAAACTGAAACATGATTGGCCAGAATTTGTGAAGCAAAAGAAATCGGAGCAGTTCATTCAAATATCGAAAAAAATAAGGAAAATGCGGCTAAGAAGGAGTACAATCATGTTATGGGGCCAGGAGGGTATCGCATTTGGGCGCCTAGGTTGGAGAAGATGGAGAACGAGCTGACGGCGCGAGGAATCCGTCCAGGTACGGAGGGATGGGACCCAAGGGCCAAAAGCTGGTGGTACGGGCATGGGGGAACGCTGAACCCGGAGACAGGGGAGTGTGTTTACCGGGGCAAATTAATTAAACCCACCCAAGCCCTTATTAACGCAATGAGGGATGCTCAACAGGGGAAGATCAAGTTCAACAGAGAGAACGACGCGCTGACAAAAGCCCTCGGAAATCCTGAACACGGAGGACGTGTACGAGGCATGGGGCACATTCCGTGGAAAATAGGGTTCCCCCAGAACGATGACCCGTACGGTTACAGAAGCCGTAAGAGAAAGATGGATCGGGAAGCAGATGTTGTGGCGCGGTTGGCATCAGAAATGGATGTGATGAAGAAAACCATGAGTGTACTAGTAGCCGAAAGAGATGCAGCTCAGGTGCAGCATGAAGATCATCCAGCGGATCTCGGAAGCCAGCAGCGGAGAAGCAGCGTGGCTTCCACGGAGGCCCCACCGGCTGGTGCAGATGCACCGACGATCGAAATTACTGCACCGGAGCCTCTGGTGGTCGAAATTACTGCACCGGAGCCTCTGGTGGTCGAAATTACTTCACCGGAGCCTCCTCGCTACCCCGTGGACGATATAAAGGAGATGAAAGAATGTCATCTGTATTATCCTATGGGAACATGTCCATGAAGGTAGCCATCGGCAGTGCTTTACCATGTTTACCTGGAGCACTCCACCACAACAACCCCATTCAAGATGGCTATGCTCGTGTCACGGTGGAGGACATAGTCCAAGGGTTTGAGGACCTGGAGATTGACATTGCTACACCTGAAGGGGAGAAAAGACTTGGAGATGTCAAGCGCCATTTCATTCTATGGCAAAAGAAGTTTATCAAGTTTCCAGGCGAGGCGCCAAGGACAACAAGTCCACCCCCCTACGGTGGTGGTGGTGGCGGTGGCGGCGGTGGTGGTGGTGGTGGTGGTGGTGGTGGCGGTTCACCTACACCTCCGTCACGTCAGCCGACGCCGCCCCCCAGTCCACAATGTCCGGCGGGTGATCAGCCGCCGCCCCCCAGTCCTCGTCCGGCGGGTGATCAGACGCCGCCCCCCAATCCACCTCCGGCAAAGAAGCAGAAGCAGTCCTGGATTATTAACCCGGACCCTTATGTACCTAAGACCACAAAGGTACCGGAGCCATCACTGAAGCCTCTCCCCACAAGGCCTTGGGAACGTAGTGCCGAGGAAGTCGACGCGGCCGCGGCTGCTGATTTGGAGAAATGGAAGGCGGACTGCAAGAAGAAAAGAGAGCCCGAGCCCAAGCCAGTATTTTCTGATGAGCAAAAGAAGTGGGCTAAGTCATTTTTGAGCACACCGTCCCAAGCCGCGAAGAATCTGCCTAACGACTATGCACGTGAACTTCGCAGGCAGGCACTCATGTTCAAGGAGAACAAAGAGCGGGAGAAGGCCGAAAGTAAAAAAAGCGGGAAACAAGTTTCCCAGCTCGGGGAACAAAGTAAACAATCGATTGCCCCACTTATAGTGGAAGCCTTCTGTCCGGATGCCCCCGAGATCATACAAGCTGCGGCAGCACAGGGATTGACTGTAACGAGTGCCAGAGAACAAGCGGCCAACTTAGGTATTACTCTTCGTGAACTGTTAGGCCTTGATGAGGCGCCAGTGAAGGAGGTAGTAATTACATATGTCAAGAATGGGCCTCTCGTCGAGCCTGCGCAGGAAAAGGATCTACCTCCACAAATGAAAGGTCTGCTGAAATGGTACAAGGGTTACATAAAAAATAAAAACGCCAAAGAATATATTTATGCGGAAGTTAGACATGAGCATCACTTCAAACATTACTATGTACAAATTGAACTGAGTGAATTGTTCCAGCTTTTCAATCTGCGCGAGCTCGATAAATCTATCATCAGTTGCTACGTTCTGTAAGTGATTTATTAATTTCTACACAATCTCGTTCATATTGCCTGCACTATATATATGTCCTAACTATATTGTTGTGTCCGCTATTATACATGCAGAATGAAGATTAAGGAATGCAGAGTAAGGAACATCCATGATGTTGGGTTCAATGACCCACACATCGTTAATGGACATGTGTTGGAGCGTCACCCCGCCGACGTGGAGGCAGACCTGTGGCAGTTTCTTACAAAGCAGGAACTCAAAAGTGATATTCTATTTCCTTACCATTTTGAGTGAGTGTTTCTGTCTTGAGCACATTCTCTTTTGTTTACTCCATGCATGGTATGTGGCCGGCTAATCGATGAGTTATGCATGACGTACTGTGCATGTATCGTGTCCGCAGGTTCCACTGGATTCTGCTAGTAATTAAAGTTAACACCTCAGAATGTCTCGTCCACGACTCTGTGAATATGGATCCAAAGCTTTGGGGCGGCATGAGAAGAATGCTGCAGAAGTAATTATTTTCATTCATTTGCGCTCTATATCGATCGGCCTATTTCGTTCATTTCCTAATATCAAGTAACTAATTAATAACTCTCTTGTTCATTTAATTTTCTTTGCCTCGTAGGGTTTGGAGACGGTTCGTAGATACAAAGGTCGGTGAATTCAAAAAAGAGCTAGAATTCAAAATGTTAAAGGCTAAGAATGCTGGGGATATTCAGCCACCGGAGACCAATCTATGTGGATACTATGTCTGTGAGATGATCCGGAGATACACCTCTGAGCGGATTCCGAGTGATACCAATGCTCAGAGGAATAACCTCCGGTGGATGCTTAGTCCAGAAGCTCGCTTCCGACCACTTCAAGAGGAACTAGCTGGATGGTTCAGCAGGGAAGTCCTCCATCCTAAAGGAGAACACTATTACGAGGACGTAGAACTTTATATGCATTAAATCATGTATGGAAACTTGTTCAAAATTGTATATGGTCATCCGATGATATTGAATATATATTGTATATTCCTCTTGAATTCTTTTTGGTTCTAATTTCAAATTTATTTGAAATTGTACATTCATATGCATGTATGTAGTACCGTAGAATATATGAAACTCCTTCAAAATTAAAATAAAGCACAAAAGAAATAAAACAATACAAATTAAACAGAAAACAGGTTTAGGGGGGGCTAAAACCCTAAACCTGTGGCGGCCTTTAGTCGCGGTTGGCCAGAAGAACCGCGACTAAAGGTCCTCCGCCCCGACGGCCGCCTGGCGCCCACGTGGACGGGCCTTTAGTCGCGGTTCTTAAGGAGCCGCGACTAAAGGTGGGGGGCTTTAGTCGCGCTTATTTGGTCGCGGTTGCGCAACCGCGACTAATGGCAGTTGCGAACCGCGACCAAAGGCCTTTTTTCCACCAGTGGTTTAAGGGATTTTCCATGCTGCAAGAGGGAGAATTCCAACACTAAAGAAAAGGGGAAGTTTCTCACATGTTCAACCATTGCCATAATACAGCGGTGTGAACTGTCGTCATACGCAGAGACGTTAGACATACTTTTCATGATACATCATAGGGCCGGGAGTGCCATGCTACACACAGGGTTGGTCGCTTGGGCGTTTGCATGGGAGTGAACGATGAGCCCCACAAGAATTACCATGTGTAACTATTTTCAGATTCACGCGCGAATCGAGCGTACAAGATTGTTCCCTAGAAAAACCCTTTTCCATGGAACCTCAGTACTATAGCATTTTTGATAAATAATATATATATATATGTAACAGGATATAGTCTATTTATACCATGGATAAAAAGAAGGGAAAGTATTCACTAATAATAATACTTTTTCTTCTATGCAACTTGTCTACTAGTGGATCAGATCTGATCTTTAGTCGGCATCCATAAAAAGGACTCGAAAGATTATGTTCGTAGTACAATGAGTTACTGCCAAATCAGATTCCAATATCACTGTGTTTCTTGAAATCTTCATTCGGTCAATAATGAAAGCATTGTTTTCCTTCAAGCTTCTCCTAAATTACTTGGAACAGAGCAGAAAAATGTACAATGAGGCAAAGTGAAAGATCCACCCAAAGATCAGTGTTAATATAGTATCCCATGACCCATCCAACGTTATCGCTAAAGTCCCGGTAATTATCTACTAGGTGCCCACGTGTAATGCATTTGACCTACTCAATGATCGAGCCTCTACGACTACTAGCGGGGGACACGATGGCTGACTTGCTTATGCACCCAGAGTACTGATTCTGAAAAGAAACTAGACAATTTATAAATACCATCCTGAGACTTCTCAATCCCAAGTAGGGCTACTCCGAGTGTCTAACAAAATAAATGTTGAGTGGCACGCAGTGCTAGTTACTGATATCGCGCATGATGAGGCCTCTAGATATTTTTTGAACAGATTGTAGCCTTCCACGTTCCAACCGTACAAAAGTGGTGTTTCTTAAAATGTCACGGAATTAAGAAAGTGGACCATAGAAGTCTTTCATCATAGATAAATTTGCTCCCACTCTTGGTCCAGATTAGGACAAAAGGTAAATATAATAAATTAAATTAGGATAACGTGTATAACAAGTATGGGCAAAACTATAAATTAAGTCAATAGGATACCACCACCACTCGCAACTCACTGGCAACTACTAGAAAACTACCCAAAAAAACAAGCTCCAACTGCGAGAATGATGTACATGACTGTGGTCTCAAGAAGGTTTGCCGATCTCGTTGTCGCAGCCAACTACGAGCTCGTCAGTTGTAGTGGCCAGCAACGAAAGGAGGCGTGTTCCTCCCACCTTAGGCCCATCTCCAACCATTCCCAGATCCGATCAAAGTAGCTACAAGTCATAGGTGCAAGATTGCTGCTACCGGTTGCAACGGACATTTACAGTAGTAGAAAAGGCCAGACATTGATGGTCTTGAGATTTCCTGCCAGCTAAGGACAAGATGCAGAAGATCTATACGAAGCCTAATATGCACTGGGTTAGGTGGATACTGGTGGTTTGAGATTGGTTTTGTAGCACTTAAAACTAGAGTTTACTTGCTTCGAGGTCTAGTGTTTGGCTTTTGTACCACTTGTTATGGCACCAATATACCAGTCCACCCAATCATTCTAGATTACAAGGATTTGGTAGTTTGCATAGAAGGCAGCAGCATGAAAGGGGAGCCAAAAAGAGAACCATCGGTGGGAGAGGGAAATGCCTTGGCAGCCTTTCCCATTAGCTCGACCAGTAGCTCATGCGTCGCCCATGGGCCCAGGCTGCATAGAGCCCAAGTATGCCCTCCCTAATATTTTCTAGAACCTCCCAAGCCCACAGTGTTCAACGCCATCAATGCTGCCCTTCCCCTCCATGGCATCGCCTCTCACAGAATGACGCTGAGAGCAAAATGTCACGGGTTATAATGAATTGTATGCATAATGTTGTAAATTCTCTGTTCCACGTTTGTGTGCACCATATTAAAGAATTATACTTCACAGAAAAATTGTTTGTTTATCCCACATTGTCGACCTCCTAGGGATTTATATGGAGCTGTCATCTTAAAGTCGGGCGGAAGTTGAAAGTTCACCAAAGGACAACCAACTTATGGTGGTTCCCAACCATTAATCTTCAGAATTCTCATAAAGGATACCTTTCGAACTGAGGTTTTTGTTTGTGTGCATACATAGTAGCTCTGAATATATCCATCAAATTTGACATCCAAGAGTGAGAATTTAAGCTGATGCTCATGAACTGAAGCAAAAACTTTAAGCTCATGAGAAAATAGGGGTAACTTGATGCTAGTTTGTTAAGCAAAGGATGCTCTTTGTTCCTCATAGGGTCTTCGAGTTGTTCGTCTCTACTGAAGTTGGGGGCAGCGGCGGAGATGGGAGTAATAGTTCGTCAAGTTTCTGTATGTTGATGCCCTTGCTCGGAGGTGAGCCGACGAGTCAAAGTATGTCCACACTGATCGCTCATCAGGCATTAGCATTTGATCTGGCGTGGTTAGCTTTTGTCCACAGTGGCGAAGTCTTGCGGAGGGGATGGCTTTGTGATGTATTTTTTTATCCAGTTCCTTCCTAGTCCGATGAAGTTCTACAGTTCCTTCCCCTCCTATGTGTGGGCTGAGTTGTGATTATCTTCTGGCCCTCTTCGGTGCCTGCTTCTTCGGGATGGCGATCTATCCAAATAACGCTCATTAGCATCTTCTGGTTCTCATCGATGACGTCCCAGCTGCTACTTCTACACAGATGCTCTCATAAGACGAATGCCCAGTGGTGACAAGGAGCTTTGCTCACAGTATGATGCCGGTGGATGCAGAAGCAAGATGGTGCTGAATTTGTCAAGGAGAAATATGTAATTTCATAATTTTTACGAAGTTCTTGTACGGAACGGTTTCCTTTAATACAAA
>NC_041389.1:562960663-562987402 GCF_002162155.2 Triticum dicoccoides
ACAAGACCCCTTCAGTTATAAGTTGTGAAATATTTTTTCTTGTGCACAATTGTTTTTATAACTTTGTGACATCCAACAAAAAATAATAATTCTTAAGTTTTTCTAACTACAGTAATACTTTTCATTCAATTCGTTTCATAAATATTGAAAGCTGCCAATAACATGGTCAGAAGTCATCTAATTGTTTCTCTGTAAATTAGTCATTAATGAGCTTGATGTATTGAATTTTGTTGATGGCTTATGTTGTCTGTTTGTCAAGTGCATTGTTTGACTAATGTGGCTTGCTTAATCCTTCTATATAGGAGTGTGCAAGCTGGAGTTGGATCTAAGTAGCATCGAGAAAACAATTTGCTATGCTAGAGATGAAGGTTCTCTATTTATTAATGTTTGATCGGTGTCCACTGTGCAAGATGTATGACCTTTTGTCTTCTTAGAAATGGATAGATGGCTCGGATCTGTTGTAGAATTTTCATTCTTTAACGATGGAAGTACATTTTTCATATAAATATATTTCTTATTTACTCCTAATAAACCTCTGAAGGAAGAAGCTAGACTGTTAACATATTTTTCACTTAATCCTACTAACAAATTTGGGGTTCCCCCACAGATGCAATGCCTACGGACGTGGAGAGCTAATACAAGAATGAAATGTCGACTCAGGACAGTAGTAATATAATCCTCAGCATTCTCCTTTGCTTATTATAAAGATATCACCTATTTTTTCCAGATATTTTGTATTATGTCTTCTGCATTCGTCTAGACTAGAATTAACTATTGGTGGTATGTTTGCATTATATGTAATCTCATGTAGTCTCTTTGACAGTATTAACACATTAGTTGAGGAACACAAAAGGACATACTACCACATTGGATGGACGATCCAGGTACAACCATACACTACTAAAGACCAGAGTCAGACAGAGCAAACACCATCAAACATAGTAACACCAAATCACCCCAGCATCCAAATCCAATAGGTCAACCTCATGGCGTGTCATTGGGCGTCTATCGTTTGCCGACAGTATCAAACTGGAGATGCCACAATCTAGGGTGGCTAAACCGAAGATATCAGTTGTACATAAGGGCATGCATGAATATGTCTCTAGTGCCTAACCTTGTTTACACAGCTGCGTTCCTGGCACCTCCCAAGCCATGAGTGCGCAATGCCATGGATGTTTCCCTGCACCTCCACCGCATCTATCAGGATGATGTCTTTCATGTCACACAAGCAAGGAATGACATTGAAATCAATGAGGAAAGTTGCAGGCACACCTACCTAGAGCAAATAGTCAGAGGTTATATATTGATGAGTGACCTTTGTGTCCGATAGAAATTGCTACCGTTTAGTTACCTAGGGATCTCGATTCATCATTGATGGTTATCAAATAAAGAGGGGAAGTGCATTGAAGATAGATTTGAAAAAAGGCTAAGCTGCTGTAAGGGCAAGCTTATGTCTTATGGAGGTAGACTAGTGCTGATAAACTCGGTGCTGACGAGTCTAGCGATGTTCCTCCTATCTTTGTTTGAAGTACCGGTGGGGATACGGAAAAGATTAGCTTTCTATCGATCTCGATTTTTCTGGCAATGCGATGAGGTTAAGATGAAATACAAGGGTTGGCCAAATGGGATATTATTTGCAGACCCAAAGACCAAGGGGGTTAGGGATCGAGAACTTATAAGTTAACAATAAATTCCTCCTCTGCAAATGGTTATTCAGACTATCTACCGAGACACTAGGCACGTGGATACAAAATTTTCATAATAAGTAACTCCAATCGAAGACTTTGGACCAGTTTACCGCTAGCCAAATGACTCGCCGTTCTGTAAAGTCGTAATGAGGATGAAAGTCTCCTTTTTTCAGTGTGTAATTTATCATTGGTAACGGTAACACGACTAGATTTTGGGAAGATGCAAGGATAGGGGAGACGCCCCTAGCTTTACAATATCCCACTTCATATAATATTATACAACGTAAGGAACATTTTGTTGCTATGGTATTACAATTGGCCCCCCTTAATATCCAATTCATTAGGTCATTGGTGAGGGAACGTTGGAACTCGTGGCTGCACTTGATCCGCAGATTGATGGAGGTTCAACTCTCTGACCAGTCAGACACCATTCACTTGAAATTATCTACGAATGGTAGTTTCTTAGTGAAATCTATGTATTTGGATCTAATTGACTCTAGGCCAATTCTGAGATCCCTTCATATCTGGAAGATTAAAGTTCCACTTAGAATTAGAATCTTCATTTGGTTTGTCAACAAGGGAGTGCTCTTGACGAAAGATAATTTGATAAAGCGAAGGGGGGTACCTAGTTCTAGATGTTTTTTTGTTACCATGATGAAACTATACAACACCTCTTTCTCGATTAACCGTTGGCAAAACTACTATGGCGCACGATACATACAGACTTTGGGCTACATGGAACAGAAGAAACAACATGATCTTTAACCGGAAAAACTTCATCAACTTTTCGCAGGTTATCTATCTATAGAGCCCTCATGCGGACTCCAAGGAGCTTTTGGTTACTGGATGCAACCGTTCGGAGATGATAGTACGGATTATCTTCAACAAATTTGGATGACGAGCTAATAATAGGCTAGGTGTATAGGTATCATAGCATGTTGCTATTTTCGTCGGGTGTGGCATCTTTTATTTCCCTTTTTGTTGAGCTTCGATTGTGAGCTAGATTTGGACTTTATACTCTATTTCACACTTTATTTACTAATATGGCTGTAAGCATCACTCTCATGCAGAGTCCGAGGGTTGTCCTCCTCTTCCAACAAAGAACTAAATTTGTTTTTTTGGGTCTAGCAGCTCATGATCTTGGATGAAGCGCACCTATAGGAAGAATACGTTGTATGTCTATCTTGCATAGTTGATCCCCTATGGAGTTTATATGGAGCCGACATCTTCAAACAAGCCAAACCCAAAGTGTTTTTTTTTGCTTTATCACCAGTGCCACAGGCTGTGAGCTGTTGCCAAATAAAAAATTAGGGAACCTGGGCAGTAGAAGCGCCGATGCCAAACCGAAAGCGACAATAACTTTTTTTTGCACGCTACCTCATGTTCATGGTTGAAAGCCTCTCTGTTCTTCTGCAGGCCAAAGAGAGAGAACCGGATGCATGCCTTTCAATGAGATAAATGGTATTTTTTTACTCTGAAGTGGGTCTCATCTCAAAAGTAAATTTGGAACCCATGCCATATGTGGTTATGTGTCATATTTACCTATGGCATGCATTATGGATGCTGGGTGCCCTCAGGTCAGCCTTGGGCGTCGGAAATCAAATGTCATCCAATGCTCTAGAACCCTTGCCCCTCCCCCTCCCTCGGAGCCACGTGCTCTAGGAATGGCACTATTTCCGGTGTTGTCCTCCCCTTCCACCAAGCAAGTGTAAATTGAGCCGGAGGCAGGTGACATGGTAGCGTACATCATGGATCAGGGCGCGTTGGCAAGGCATCCCGTGGCCAAGGTGAGATGGCACCGATCCTTACCTGAACTCTGACATAGAAGTAATAATTGTTGATGAGGATCTCCCCGACCATTGGAACTCTCCTTCTCTGAGATGCCGCCATGCAAGGATGTTTGTTTGCAGCATCTCGTACATAAGTTAACCCCAAAGTCCGGCGTGGCGACCCGCTCTGGCATTTAGGAAGACCATGCGGAGGTTCAACACGACATCAGCAGGCTCCTGTTCTCTATTGTGTTTTCAAACCTCGTCACAAATTACACATGGATATTGGTATCCCATAGAATGAAGGAAAATGTTATTGTTCCCGCGTTCCCTAGGAGGGCATGGCAAAATGAATGTTTTTGACAACAAATTATGTTGTTACGAGGATGGAAAATTCCTTCAACTAACACTGCAAATCATAAAAAATAACATAACTGGGCGGACTTGTCATGCTTGCTTAAGAAATTGGCCATCCACAGACAACACCAATTTCCATGAAAATTATTCGATTTGCCATGCGCTCCTAGCTAGCAAACGTTCACTCATTATGAAAATCCATAATAAAAAGTGGAAAAAACATAAAATAACTACAACCATGCCATCCGAGTGACATGAGTGCACAGAGACGAGAGTACTCCGGCTACAACCTTTACATCCATCAACTGACACCAGCTAACAAAAGGTAGGTGTATAGTTAATAGTTAAGGAGCACCACGTGTGCAAGGTGCTTGACGATGCCTCAATATATATGTACTACTACCGCATATGATCACACATCGACCTCACCACAACGATGTGATGGGTTTTGTAATTCAGCATGTCCCTACTCAGTCTCAACGAGTCGTATGTCTCTTGTGGTTGCTTTGCTTCGCTCTTGAATAGCTTGGGGGAATGCGAGGTGACAGTAATAGTGTTGAACGCTACCAGAGACATACTTGTGCCACTGACGATGGCAAACTGAAGTGAGTGAAGACGCACCTACTATGAATTTGATGTACTTTAGAGAACTAAGCAGTTATTTTAAGCACTTATGGGTTAAAGATCCCACACAACAAGGCTCCTGTTGTATTTTCACTAGAGAACTGCTCGATAACATAGCTCTCTCTGTAATTGTTGATATTATCCACCTATCTACTGTTCGGTAAAGACCTTGCGACTTGCATAGTAAATGCCCAAACAAGAACTCAAATAGTTATTACAACGTCTAATCTGGTGAAAACCATCTGGTAATACTAGCCATATTTTCCTTGTGCAAAGAAGACTATATGTATGTCCTTCAAGCAGGAGTCATGGCACCGATGCCTTGTGATCCTAGGGTGTACAATTTCCAGCTACCTTCCAATCATGTATGCGTGCGTTCAAGTGCATGCATGCATGTGTGTGTCTTCTGACGATCATGATAGACATAGAACATTGTAAAAAGTGCGTAGGATAATGGAAGATTGTTAAAAGTGACGATAATGATAGACATAGACACAGACTATATGTAATTGTTGCTCATCCAATTTAAATGGATCATTTAAGCCTATGCAAATGTTTATTAGGAATGGCTGCATGCATCGATCAGATGCAGAGGCCGGGGGATAACCTCCTTTTCCAAAAAAAAAGGTTTATTGGGAGCATGAGTCTCGATGCACGGACTCTGGGCAACCTTCCTGCTTTTCAAAGCTAAACCTATATTTGGTACCTTGTTTGGTGTCTTAAAAACAACACTATTGATTGACGGGGACACTACATCTAAAACAAATGGATCTTCACACACAAAGATTATTGGCGTCCATTAATTTGCAAAGGTATAACGGTTTTCACAAAGAGTTGACGAGAAATTGTTTCTTATTTTCATTATAGTGCAGTTACCACAATATAGTTGTTACTAATCTTCTGGCAGTACCTGTTGCAATGCTAGCAGATGAATAAACTAGTATCACAGTGCCACTTTCTACATAATGCAATTGCCATTAGCACTTTTGTCACACGACAGTTATGTGAGTGCACTAGAGCAAGACACATGTATCAGTGCCTTATTGCACACACGTGTGCAACATCCCATTTCCTCCCAATCCTAGTTGGCTATACATCATCTCGGTAGTAGAAATACGTGAAACCGTTGACGAGTCAAATATCTTCCTTTGTGAGCATGAAGTTACGGTGTTGTGGAAGCATTGTGTTGTCAAGCAAGGCAAAAGGAAGATGAAGAAATGAGAGTGTGTTCATGCTCATTTTAAGTAGGTATCACTCGACTCACTCCATACATGCAGTTATGTAATGAATGTTGCTTCCCAGGCACAAACCAAATGACGCTATGGCAATTTGATTGATAGAAGTGAGTATACATAAACAGCAGCACAAAGGTCCACAAGAAAATAAAAGTGGTTTTCTTTCTCACTTTGCAATGAATAATTAGTAGATGTAACAAGGACAAGTTCTAGATTATTTGTGGACATAATAAGAAAAATATATGCATCTATGTTCGACTAGTAGAGATTCTTATCTTCGATGGAACACGTTTACTAGTGGATCAGATCTGATCTTGGTCAGCATAAAGATTAATTTAGTTGTATAAAGAGCTACTGCCAAATAAGATTCCAGTATCCCTGTTTTTTCTCAAAAATTCCGTGTGATCAACAATGGAACGAACACAAGATTTGTTTTCCTTCGAGCTTCTGCTCAATTAATTCGAACATAACTTATAAAATTACAATTGGAAAAACTAATATGCAATGATAAGAACTCTACCAAAGTATCATGTTGGGATATTAATGCAGGAAAACATCGTGATATGATCGGCTCCGTGACCGAGAATACAACAACAGATGTAACTCTGACTATTAGTTCACAAAAAACTTCGCCTTCCTCTGTAGAGAAGCAGCAGCAGCAGCCAGCAGCTCATGAACTTTTCTGCACATCACAAGGTGCGGACAAGGCCTGCGAGCCGCCACCCCCCCCCCTACCCCTGCACACCACCAGCTTCCTGCACCGGCCGGGTTCACAAAATCTTTACTGCAACATCGAACACTGCCGATTCACGTCCAAACTCTGCCGCAAGACCGTCCGGCATAGTCCCCAGTAGGCACTAGGCAGCAGTGAGGCCGGAGTGTTGCGTGTGACGAAAGTCGTCTGCACCATCTGCTCCGGCTTCCTATGGCACTGTGAGGCCCTGGGTTGGCGCCCTATGGCACCCGTTAGGCAACTCCAACACGCCCATGTAAACTATCCGCGCATGTTCGTTTTGGTTGAAACTGACATAAATTATGGCCCAACGCGTTGACGTAAACAGATGAGCGTCTGCTTTTTGTCTGTGCGCGTTTGCGACGCCCATCCTTGTCCTCCCCATTGTCCGTAAGTCGGTGGCACATCCACCTCCATTTCCATCCCTTTGCCAAAACCCTCCCGCTCCACTCGCTCTCCTGGCCGCCCGCCATGGCTGATGCGTCGAACCCCATCGTCCCCGCTGGCTTTGCCTCCAATGCCGACAAGCCCCTTGTCTTCCACAAAATGGCGGCGCAGCCAAAGAATAAGGAGGTGACGGACGGGTAGCAGACCGTTTCAATCAGAAAAGTGGGCTGGCCAGAGGAAGGTGCAGGCCGACAAGATGGAAGCCGCGGCCCTCATGGCCGCCGCCAAACAGGAGGCCGCCATCGCGGAGAACAAGGCCCTCGTCTCTGTGGCCAAGCAGCAGGCCCTGGCTGCAGCATGCCCTCCTCTACCTAGGTTTCGACAATATCCCTGGTCAGCATGGGCCATTCGTTGCGCCATGGCCATGGCCAGCACGGCCTCGTCGACAGTCCGCCAACCACGGGCAGTCACCGCACATGTCCACCACGCTGCAGATGCCCGGCTTCCATCCCCAACTGTAAACCTCCCGTTTCTCTACCTCTGCGGCGGACTGCTCGCTGGAGGTGAGTGCGGTCGCGCTGGCGGAGGGCGCCTTGTTTTTTTTTATGTCCACAAGTGTGCCTGCAAGACCATGGCCGAGATGTATGGTATGGTTGAACAACAGCTACTTTTGTGCGCTGGCAACTGTGCTGACATGAACTTTGTGTTGTTTTTTGCAGACTGGCATGTATGCCAGCCGCTGGCATTGCCGTCGGCATGAACTGTGGACGCTGGCATTGCCATTGGCATGAACTGTGGTTGCTAGCTTGTTAGATTGATTTTTCTTCTGCTCGAGAACAAAAAATGCGTCGGCCGGTTGGTCGCACCAGTCAAACGTAGGCAAACAACGCACCTACAGCCTCCCTACACGCACAAAAAGCAGACGAAATCCGTGTCCGTTTGACTTGGCGCATTGGAGTTGCCTTCAGGAACGCAAATATTAGAAACCAAGATTTACTACTCTCACATATTTCACGACGCTACTGAAGTACGAATACAGGATTCTGGGCAGAAGGGATTTACCGCTGTAAAGGGAAATTGGGGACGAGAAACAGAGAAAACAGAGTACATAGGTGAGAAGAAGCAGAGATGAGGGGAGAATTCTTCTTCTATCTAAAGTTTCTAATCAGCAGAGGAGGTCTTCTTGTCTGCGCACATCCGGCTTCTAACCTACTTTGGGTTTGTGTGGTGCAATCGCTTCGAACAACGCGGTTCAGGAATTGACCAACTCACCTGGCTGAGCCTCTAGCTACTCCATTATTGATTTGTGCTGCCCACTCTCCAGTTAACTCTCGCGAGGCATGTCCTAGTTGTGCGGACTCCTAGCTTGACGCAGTGCCTCAGTCGGGTGCTCATTCTCCTGACTAACAAGGTCCCTAACCGCAACATCTTGTTTCCTCCCAATCCTAGATCTAGCTTTCTTTTTAGAATCATCCTATGTCGAGCTGGCTACCCATCATCTGTGTAGTTCGAAACTTGGAATGCATCAAATAAGCAAGTAGTCAAATAGGTGCTGTGCGAACATTGTGTAGTCACTAGTCAGGCAATGCAAAAGAAAGATAGAGAAATGCGAGTGTGCGCTTGCTCGATTAAATAGGTGACATTCCATAGATGCAGTCATTTAATTAATGTCAATTCTTGCCATCTTGAGTCATGTGATACGGGTAGACCGCATCCAGAATCTATTTGCTCTCACTTGATCCATGATCGCATGACCTCCTGCCAGCCTAGCCCTGCCAAACCTAGTTCCGCATGCAAAAAAGCCTGCCTAATTACGCTACTATTACAAAGCGTCTGTAACTGGATAGAGGCTAGCACGAATCTTATTGCCACTGGACGGACAGAGTGGAGGGTGTCGGGACTCCCGGATGCCATCACACCTTTTTGATAACGCTATGCCAACTCATTTGATAGAAGTGGGCATAAATAGCCGTCAAAAATCTTCAATGTTACATACTGAAAGTAAGGTGGACAGTCAGAGCACCGCTGGGACGGTTGTAGCTTCGTCGTACCCCGGTTCCAGCTCCATGCACTCCTGGTTGCAGCTTCGAGTGTGGACAGAGGGCGCACCTCCAGGTCGCCGACTCACCATGCACTGGTTGTCATCTCCCCCGGGCGGCTAGATTGGCAATAGAAGCTTTCTTTGCAGCGTGTAGCTCCAGCACCCCCTCACAGCTCCGTGCATCCCAACTCACAAGCAGCATCACTTGGGCACGATGCCATGGGGCTGGGGCAGCAACACCTAGGATCAGAAAGGACGACCGCGGGCAAGCTCAGGGAAAACGAGTGGCTCGCATTCTTTGTTTTGGGATAAGGGAATAAGGCCAACTCTAACCGATCGTCTAAAAATAGGCCAGTAATAGGCGCTAGCCCGGGCGGCCCAAATTTTGGGCTGGTCAGCGCGCAGCCACTCGATCTATGTAGCGCAAACGTTAGTTCACATCCTTCACCATAGCGCTTTGTCCTTGCGCCTTCCCTCGCGCGTTGACCAACAGGTCACGTCCATGGCGGACCACGCTTTCAGCTGCCCGTGCTTGTCCTCGCAGTCTGCACTTGCCAGCCAACAATGCCACGCGTGCTCATCTCCTCCAGTGGTCGCCTCCCTCCTGTCGCATCTCCCCTCTCCGCTGACTCTGGTTGGAGCAAAAATCACCCATGCCATGGTCACAGGCGAGGACCGTAAATTCAAGCAAACGCAGCCGCCAGGCGGTCCCAGCATTGTCACTGATGTCTACCCTATCGCCTTCAGGGTGGTCGCAGCAATCTTTTGTTGTTCTGGTGAAATCGACAGTTGTAGCAGAAAAAATGCCGGATATAGCTATCTGGATTGCCGGTTGCAGCAAACCTCGACGATGCAGCTCCCCCATCGTGCTGGTCCCATCGCCGGTTTTAGCAAAAACGCTGCTGGTTGAAGCAAAACTGACACATGGTTCCAGTAATAATACCTCTCTCCCCTTCCACCATCCGCTGGTCGTAGCAGCATGCGCTGCTGGTTGTAGCTCTTCGCGAAGCTGGTTACAGCTCCCTGCAGTGCCGTTGTAGCTCTCACCATGCTAGCAATCCTCGTAGTTATAGCTTCGCCATGGTAACCATAGCTGGTTCAAACATTCCAAAAACACTGGTTCCAACACCTTCACTGGTCGGTTGAAGCTTTTCCCGTTGCTGCTTGAATCTTTTGTCGACGCCCAGCCGGAGCTTCGCCATCGTGCTGTAGCTTTCTCGTCGTTGTGGTTGAAGTTTTTTGCACATGTCCACCACGCTGCAGATGCCCGGCTTCCATCCCCAACTGCAAACCTCCCGTTTCTCTACCTCTGCGGCGGACTGCTCGCCGGAGGTGAGTGCGGTCGCGCTGGCGGAGGGCGCCTTGTTTTTTTTATGTCCACAAGTGTGCCTGCAAGACCATGGCCGATATGTATGGCGTGGTTGAACAACAGCTAATTTTGTGTGCTGGCAACTGTGCTGACATGAACTTTGTGTTGTTTTTTGCAGACTGGCATGTATGCCGACCGCTGGCATTGCCGTTGGCATGAACTGTGGACGCTGGCATTGCCATTGGCATTAACTATGGTCGCTAGCTTGTTAGATTGATATTTCTTCTGCACGAGAACAAAAAATGCGTCGGCCGGTTGGTCGCACCAGTCAAACGTAGGCAAAGAACGCACCTACAGCCGCCCTACACGCACAAAAAGCGGACGAAATCCATGTCCGTTTGACTTGGCGCATTGGAGTTGCCTTCACGAACGCAAATATTAGAAGCCAAGATTTACTACTCTCACATATTGCACGACGCTACTGAAGTACGAATACAGGATTTTGGGCAGAATGGATTTACCCTGTAAAGGGAAATTGGGGACGAGAAACAGAGAAAACAGAGTACATAGGTGAGAAGAAGCAGAGATGAGGGGAGAATTCTTCTTCTGTCTAAAGTTTCTAATCAGCAGAGGAGGTCTTCTTGTCTGCGCACATCCGGCTTCTAACCTACTTTGGGTTTGTGTGGTGCAATCGCTTCGAACAGCGTGGTTCAGGAATTGACCAACTCACCTGGCTGAGCCTCTGGCTACTCCATTATTGATTTGCGCTGCTCACTCTCCAGTTAACTCTCGCGAGGCATGTCCCAGTTCTGCGGACTCCTAGCTTGACGCAGTGCCTCAGTCGGGTGCTCATTCTCCCGACTAACAAGGTCCCCAACCGCAACATACTGTTTCCTCCCAATCCTAGCTCTAGCTTTGTTTTTAGAATCATCCTAGGTCTAGCTGGCTACCCATCATCTGTATAGTTCGAAACTTGGAATGCATCAAATAAGCAAGTAGTCAAATAGGTGTTGTGCGAACATTGTGTAGTCACTAGTCAGGCAATGCAAAAGAAAGATAGAGAAATGCGAGTGTGCGCTTGCTCGTTTAAATAGGTGACATTCCATAGATGCAGTCATTTAATTAATGGCAATTCTTGCGATCTTGAGTCATGTGATACGGGTAGACCGCATCCAGAATCTATTTGCTCTCACTTGATCCATGATCGCATGACCTCCTGCCAGCATAGCCCTGCCAAACCTAGTTCCGCATGCAAAAAAGCCTGCCTAATTACCTACTATTGCAAAGCGTCTGTAACTGGATAGAGGCTAGCACGAATCTTATTGCCACTGGACGGACATATTGGAGGGTGTCGGGACTCCCGAATGCCATCACACCTTTTTGATAACGCTATGCCAACTCGTTTGATAGAAGTGGGCATATAGCCGTCAAAAATATTCAACGGTACATACTGAAAGTAAGGTGGACAGTCAGAGCACCGCTGGGACGGATGTAGCTTCGTCGTACCCCGGTTCCAGCTACATGCACTTCTGGTTGCAGCTTTGAGTGTGGACAGACGGTGCACCTCCAGGTCGCCGACTCACCATGCACTGGTTGTCATCTCCCCCGGGCGGCTAGATTGGCAACAAAATCTTTCTTTGCAGCGTGTAGCGCCAGCACCCCCTCACAGCTCCGCGCATCCCAACTCATAAGCAGCAACACTTGGGCACGACGCCATGGGGCTGGGGCAGCAACACCTAGGATCAGAAAGGACGACCGCGGGCAAGCTCAGGGGAAACGAGTGGCTCGCATTCTTTGTTTTGGGATAAGGGAATAAGGCCAACTCTAACCGATCGTCTAAAAATAGGCCAGTAATAGGCGCCAGCCCGGGCGGCCCAAATTTTGGGCTTGTCAGCGCACAGCCACTCGATCTATGTAGTGCAAACGTCAGTTCACATCCTTCACCATAGCGCTTTGTCCTCCCGCCTTCCCTCGCGCGTTGACCAATAGGTCACGTCCATGGCGGACCGCGCTTTCAGCTGCCCGTGCTTGTCCTCACGGCTTGCACTTGCCGGCCAACAATGCCACGCGTGCTCATCTCCTCCAGTGGTCGCCTCCCTCCTGTCGCATCTCCCCTCTCCACTGGCTCTGGTTGGAGCAAAAATCACCCACGCCATGGTCACAGGCGAGGACCGTGAATTCAAGCAAACGCAGCCGCCAGGCGGTCCCAGCATCATCACTGATGTCTACCCTATCGCCTTCAGGGTGGTCGCAGAAATCTTTTGTTGTTCTGGTGAAATCGACAGTTGTAGCAGAAAAAATGCCGGATATAGCTATCTGGATTGCCGGTTGCAGCAAACCTCGACGATGCAGCTCCCCCATCGTGCTGGTCCCATCGCTGGTTCCAGCAAAAAACGCTGCTGGTTGAAGCAAAACTGACACATGGTTCCAGTAATAATACCTCTCTCCCCTTCCACCATCCGTTGGTCGTAGCAGCATGCGCTGCTGGTTGTAGCTCTTCGCGAAGCTGGTTACAGCTCCCTGTAGTGCCGTTGTAGCTCTCACCATGCTAGCAATCCTCGTAGTTATAGCTTCGCCATGGTAACCATTGCTGGTTCAAACATTCCGAAAACACTGGTTCCAACACCTTCACTAGTCGGTTGAAGCTTTTCTCGTTGCTGCTTGAATCTTTTGTCGACGCCCAGGCCGGAGCTTCGCCATCGTGCTGTAGCTTTCCCGTCGTTGTGGTTGAAGTTTTTTGCGATGCCGGTTGAAGCTTTTTTATGTGGAAGTGTTCCAGCACACACCTCTCAACTTGCAAAAAAAAGAGTGTCCCATCTAGTCCCCACAAGGTCGCCGGTTGCAGCATGGCGGCCTGAGCTTGCAGCACGACCATGGCATCACCATAGCAAGGTGGACGACCGGGGGGGAGGGGGGAGGTAGCCCTGGCGATGGCATCACATGCCGAGGAGGGCAACGGGAATGGGTGGCGCGTGGCCATGGCATCGCCATGGTGAGCGGTTGTCCGCTTGCCGGTGTGGAAAAGCGCGGGCCCATGGCCGCCGGGGCTCAGCTCGAAGTCCAGGACAACGCATGGTGTCGGGTGAAAAAGGAAGCAAACGAGGACGATGAGATAAGGTTGTTGGTGGTGCGAGCCCATGTAAACTGGCGTAGACACCACCCCCGGCGGTGTTGGTTCAAGCTCGACTGGCCCTCGCCTCATAGGAAGTTGAGGCGGGCAGCAGCACGATGCAGCCGGACCTGCTCCCGGTCGTACCCGAGGTCAGCGAGCTCGGCCGTGTGGAAGGAGTCGAGCCAATGCTTTGTGTGGGTGTCGCAGCCGGTTATCTCCACCACCCACGGCCCCCACACCCGCTATCGGACGTTGAGGTACTTCTCTGGGGTTGCCACATTGGAGAGAGGTCGCGAAAGTCATAGAGCCGGTGGGATGGGCCGCATCTGCATGACGAGCGCTGCTTGAGGATGCGCGGTCTCGTGGCGGCGCGGATCCACTTCGCGATGAGCAGCAGGGATCCGCAGCCACGGGATCCGGCCATTGGTTGGAGGGGTGGTGGGAAACATCAGGAGGTGGCCGGTGGCGTGGATGGGGGAGGAGAGGCAGAGCGGCAGAGAGAAGGGTGGGGATTTTCGCTCCGTCGCCTACCGGTGGTGTAAATATAGGCGCGGGATAAACAACAAAGGAAAAATTATTCTCCTTGAATGGCTTTAGTGGTTTGGCTAGGTCCGGTCAGAGGAGTAAAACTGGAGTTTTACTCGTCTAACAGATTATAAGGGATCGGCTACAGCTGACCTAAGAATGAAACATGAGAAAGCAATGGGTATGCCCCCTAATGTATATGGCGTATTTTTAACAGTAAAGCCGGTCAGTCAGCTACGAACATTTACCATCTCAGATACAAGTGGCTGGCAAGCGTGCAGCTATCAATGCACTACGACACTCGCACTTGAAGTTCTTGTTGCCTCTCAAACATACTTAGTGTAGAAAGCCCGTCCTGCTAAGAAAAAGAGGCTAGCATCTGTAACCATTGAGAGAATAATGACCGCGAGGTGTGCGGTGTTGTGGCGAAGAGAAAAGCGCTTGCTCTCCACTGTCTTAAATAGGAGTGGAATCGATTGGTTGTTAGAGTACCAAGCAACATGTACCCTCAGTAATACTATCTCTGGTACTTTCGAAGTAAAATTCACTGATATTTGGTCGGTAGTCGTGGCATCATGTATGTACATGACACTTTTGAAATAAAAACCCAATGCACCCGCCCAGCCACAGTCAACAGTTGTTGTTGTTGCCATCTCATCATGCATGCTCTATAAATTGGCTACACACATCCCTTGTGTCCACATGCCCTCTCAATTAGTCGATGACCACACCACAACTTCTCCATTTCATCTCCTCTCCCTCATCATGGATCCATCTTCTACACATGCTTTGAATACATTTCCGTGAACCCTGCCCCTTTTCTGCCCACCTTCTTTCCCCTCTCTCGTAAAGTCATCGGCTCCACCACCTCAAACAACAGACTCATCATCGTATGTGCACTCGTTTTGGTTATTTACTTTTCGCCAGCCGCTCCATGCAATTTTAGCCAATCGTCACCGAACAACAGCCACACCGACCATGATCCAACCGTACATCTGTAGACACCAGCGACGGCTCCGGTTCATCACCCCTCACTTAGACCGGAGCACCATGTCTCAAGAAATACACGACACAATTGGCATCCCTATTATAGAGGATAAATTTTCCTGTGTTGAAAGATGAAGCCTAGACATAAATATCCTCATAAGATGGAGGGGCGGCCCGTTGGAGAGAAATCTCCCACCTAGAGGGTTTCAATAACTTGCAAACAATCTGATTGAACAATGATACAGTGAGGACCCAATTCATTTGCCAATTCAATTCCTCTCGTAATGGACATTGTTTGCGTTGTCTGGGCATCAACTACATATAATATCTATTTTTTAAATAGCGGGCTACACCATTTAGCGGCGGCTTGGCAAGAAGTATGAAAATCTTTGGGGGAGCTATAGCGAAGCTAAGCTCCATTTAGCATTTTCCTTAAATCATGAAAAATTGAAAAAAAACAAATATAATCAGGCATCATATATGATATATTGCATATACTTGACATATGCACATGTTCTCACAACAAAATCCGAGCACCAATCAGGTGTCCTAATTTAATAATGAAGCTTCGCATCGATGCATCTTTTATATCATAAACAATATAAATAAATGTAGAAATATGCTTTGGTGTGGCACCCCGCCTGAATAGAACTGTAACCAGACGGTCGTAGCATAGACCAGCCTTGCAAATCACTCTGGCGTGCGTGTTTACAACACGTATCAAGAACACAAGCACATCAACAAGAAGGATTTGCATAGCCATTGTGGCTTGAATAAATATAACTTCAAATGGTTCTTACAATGACGGGGGCAGCAGAAAAGCACTATGAAAGGCAACATGGACTTGGAGCGGTTCCAATCCATGGGGATCTAACTGGTTTACTCTTCTAACTCATGAACGCTCCGGCACCTCTCTAATGGGAGACGGATCCTGAGGTGAACTTGGCCGTGTAAAAAGCCGGTGAGTGCTTTTGAATGTACTCGCAAGCAAACTATATAACATATACACCAAGCAAAGCATTCCATGGCATTCAGGCATGCATTAATTAGTAGAGCAATATTATCTATCATGGCATGGAATAGCTATCTAGCAATGTTAATTATTATATAATTGCTGGATTATCTAGCAATATAACTACTAAAATACAGACAATATGGTGAAGATAAAGCATAGAAAGTAATGAATGTTGATAACCCACAAGTATAGGGGATTGCAGCAGTTTTCGAGGGTAAAGTATTCAACCCAAATTTCTCGATTCGACACAAGGGGAGCCAAAGAATATTCGCAAGTATTAGCAGTTAAATTGTCAATTCAACCACACCTGGAGAACTAAATATCTGCAACAGAATGATCAGTAGCACAGTAGTATAATAATTTAATAGCAGTGGTGAGAGTAACATCAGTAACAATACTGGTAACGATAGCAGTTTTTTTAGTGATTGTAATAGCAGCAACAACGAAAGTAACTTAGCAAAGAACAATATATGAAATACGTAGGCATTAGATCAGTGATGGATAATTGTTTTGGATGGAATTCATCATGTAACAGTCACAATCTAGAGTGATATACACATTCATCAATGTAATGTTGGCATGTACTCCCTCCGTCCCAAAATTCTTGTCATAAATTTGTCTAGATACGGATGTATCTAATAATAAAACGTGACTTGACACATTCGTATTTAGAAAAATCTAAGACGAGAATTTTGGGATGGAGGGAGTATTCCATATATAGTCATACATGCTTATAACAAGAACTTGCATGACATTTTTGTCCTACCCTCCCATGGCAGCAGGTTCCTTAAGAAAACTAAGGGATATTAAGGCCTCCTTTAATAGAGAAACGGGACAAAGCATTAACATATAATGAATACGTGAACTCCTCAAACTATGGTAATCACAGGAAAGAATCCCAACTATTGTTAGTTTGGGGTATGCGGATCATAGCACGTAATAGGTACATATAACTTGCAAGATATGATTAAGAATCAAATATATTCACGAAAACATAAAGGGCTTAGATAGGAAATCATCACACTCGGGTCCTAGTAACAAGCATTAAGCATACAACAAAGTCATAGCAACATCAATCTCAGAACATAGTGGATACTAGGGGTTAAAGCCCAAACAAATTAACTCGATTACATGATAAATCTCATCCAACCCATCACCGTCTAGCAAGCCTACGAAAAAATTACTCACACCCGGTGGTGAGCATCATCAAATTGGTGATGGAGAAGGGTTGATGATAACAACACCGATGAATTCCACCCTCCGGAGCCACAAACAGACTCCAGATCATCCCTCTCGATAAAGAATAGTAGGTGCTGGTGGCTCCGTATCGTAAAACACGATGGTTCTTTCTCTCTGATTTTTCCTGGACGAATAAGTACATATGGAGTTGGAGTTAGAGTTGTTGAAGCTGCCAGGGGCCCACAAGCCTGTTGGGCGTGTCCCCTGGGCTTATGGCGCCGTGGTGCCCTCCCTATGTTAATTATCTTCGCTAATATTTTAAATATTCAGAAAATATTCTCTGTCAATTTTTTAGCCCAATCCGAGAACTTTTATTTCTGCACAAAAACAACATCGTGGCAATTCTGTTGAAAACAACGTCACTCCTGGTTAGTTCGATTCAAATCATGCAAAATATAGTCCAAAACAAGAGCAAAAGGTGTTTCAAAAATCAGATACTTTTGGCACGTATCAACTCCCAAGCTTATATCATTGCTTGTCCTCTAGCAATTCAGTTAACCAACTCAAAGTGATAAAGAAAAAAAATCATGCTATTTTGTTCTTGTTGTTGTATGTATGCTTAACTAATGTTCAAGTTTTCAGCAAAGATTATAAACTAACCATCTGCGTGATAACATTAGGTCTCACATTTACTCATGTCAATGACATAACCAACATGTGAGCAATAATAATATATCTCGGATGCAATTAGTCAAATAATCATGATATAATATGATAACATGGTATCTCGCTAGCCCTTTCTGAGACCAAAAAACATAAATACAGAGCACCTCCGAAGTTCAAGCAGCGACTAAACATTGTAATTCGTGGTAAAAAAGATCCAGTCATGTCACACTCAACATTAACTATAATCAATGCATAAGAATGACAATAGTGCTTGAATAAGAAGGTGTTGACTTAAGAATAAAAGAAAAAAACATAAAACTAAATAGATAGGTCCTTTGTAGAGAGATGCAGGGATTTACAGAGGTGCTAGAGCTCAAAGCTTAAAGCAGAGATGAATATAAATTTGGAAGGTATGCTTTTCCTATCATCGCTAAGACCAATAGTTTTCAATAGTTTCCATGCTAAACACATGATCGACGGTTCCCAACCGGAAAGTTAGAGGTTATTCCCCCTCAGCCAACAGCGACAAGACATGGCTGGCATAATCCTCGGGTGCCCTCCATACCAACAACTTTCCGGTGGAGTTTTTTTTTCATTTTTTTCATTTTGTTTATAGGACTGGGCATCACGATTACGAGCCTGACTCGTGCAATGACAAACGAATAAACACCCATCATGAGAATAACCCACTTAGCATGGAAGATAATGACCACCCACTGTCTCCCATATACGGTACAAGCACACAACACAAATAATTATTTTAATGTTTAGACGTGGCACAAAGAAATTTACATGGAACGACAAAGTAATACTGCATATAGGTAGATATCGTGGACTCATCTGTAACAACTTATGGTTTAAGGATTTGGATGCCCAAGCAGTATTCCTGCTTAGTGCAGGCGAATGCTAGCAACTAGATTGAGAAGCAGCCAACCAGAGAGTGAAAACGGACATAATCATGCATTGAGGATAATTAACATTGAATACGAGCATGAGTAGGATATAAAACAATATGAGCATAAATATTGTGGAGGCTATGTTGGTTTCGAATCAATTACAAGCATGAACATGTGCCACGTCGGCCACTCGAATCATCCAGAGGGAGATACCATTCTACCATACTAAATCATAACCTTTTTAATGCATGTTTACACTTAAGTAAAATCATTATCTACTCATAGTTGTTTAAACATGCCATGCATAACCATAATCTCTAATTGTCAGCATAAACATGTTTACTCATAATAAGATGAATCAAGAACGATGAGCTAAACATATTTACAAAAGCAAAAACAAGAAGAGTTCATACCAGCTTTCCTTTACCGCAATCATTTCATCAATCATCGTCATTATTGCCTTTCACTTGCATGATCGAATGATGTGATAATAATAATAGTGCAAGTGTGTCGTGGATTAAGCTGGAATCTGCAAACATATTATTCAAATGAGTAGATGATACGGCTCCGTTGTATCTATAATTTTGAATTGTTTCATGCAAATATCTACAACTATTACATACTTTTCGCAACAATTTATATGGTTTTCTTGGACTAACATATTGATCCAGTGCCAAGTGTCAGTTCTTGTTTCTTGCGTATTTTTTGTTTCGCAGAATATCCATATCAAACGAAGTCCAAACGCGATAAAAAATATACGGAGATTTTTTTATTGAATATATGTGATTTTTGGGAAGCAGAATCAATGCAGGACGACGCCCGAGGGGACCACAAGATCAGAGGGCACGCCCCAGGGGGGTATGCGCGGCCAACAAGATTGTGTCCACCCTGTAGGTCAGTTGGAGTTGTACTACGGCCGCAAGGAATCTTATATCCGTATTAAAATCGTGTTAAAATTTCAGCCCAATCGAAGTTACGTATCTCCGAATATTTAAGAAACGGTAAAAGGCCAGATTAAGGGTCACGACACAAGAGAGAGAGAGAGAGAGAGAGAGAGAGAGAGAGAGAGAGAGAGAGAGAGAGAGAGAGAGAGAGAGAGAGAGAGATCCAATATAGGAGGGGCTCTCGCCCCTCTGCCACTATTGAGGACAAGGACCAGAGCGGAAACCCTCCTCCCATCCAGGGGGAGGTCAAGGAAGGAAAATAAGGATGGGGCTCTCTCCCCCTCTCTCCCTGTGGCGGCGGAGCACCCCCAGGGAAATCATCATGTGACGACGATCCACTCCAACAACTCTGTCATCTTCACCAACATCTTCATCACCTTGCCTCATCTATATTTAGCGGTCCTCTCTCCCGCAACTCGCTGTACCATCTACTTGAACATGGTGCTTTATGCTTTATAGTATTATCTAATGATATGTTTCCATCCTATGATGCTTGAGTAGATTTTTATTGTCCTATCGGTGATTGGTGAAAATCTATGATTGGTTTAATTTGCTTGTGGTTATGTTGCTATACTTCGGTGTCCATCATATGAGCGTGCATGTGGATCACACCATAGGGTTAGTTGTATGTTGATAGGACTATGGATTGGAGGGCAAGAGTGACAAAAGCTTCTTCCTAACATAGAAATTGATGCATACGGGATTGAAGGGGGACCAATATATCTTAATGCTATGGTTGAGTTTTACCTTAATGAACATTAGTAGTTGCGGATTCTTTCTAATAGTTCCAATCATAAGTGCATAGAATTCCAACTAAGGGGTGACTTGCTAGCAGTGGCCTCTCCCACATAAAAACCTGCTATCGGTCTAGTAATGTAGTCAATTGCTTAGGGACAATTCCGCAAGTCCTACCACCACTTTTACACACTCGCTATAATAACTTAATTGTAAGTTTATTAGAACAACCCCTGGCTTTTATTTATGTGTTCTTTATTATCTTGCAATCCCATCCTACTACACCTATAAAGTACTTCTAGTTTCATACTTGCTCTAGGTAAAGCAAGCGTTAAGTGTGTGTAGAGTTGTATCGATGGTCGATAGAACATGAGGAAATATTTGTTCTACCTTTAGCTCCTCATTGGGTTCGACACTCTTACCTATCGAAAGAGGCTACAATTGATCCCCTACACTTGTGGTTATCAAGACCTTTTTCTGACGCCATGGCCGGGAAGCAATTTCATGGGGTTAATATTCTCGTGTGTTCTTGTTTGCTTTATCACTAAATAGTTTTTATTTTGTGTTCTTGTTTTCTATCTTTAGTTAGGAAAAGTAAATACCAAAAAAATTAGTTGTACCTACCAAACCAATGGTTGAAGAACCACCCAAAATCGGTCATATTGGTGAAGCTATCCACTTGGATCATCTTCGATCCCTACGTTCTCGTGCTGAAACCCCAACTAGCTTAGTTGAGGAAAAATCATTAGGTGAGCATGCTTATTATTTGCGACACCGCTTATCATTAGATGAGGAAAAATCATTAGATGAGGAAAAATCATTAGTGATTGTAATAGCAGCAACAACGAAAGTAACTTAGCAAAGAACAATATATGAAATACGTAGGCATTAGATCAGTGATGGACAATTGTTTTGGATAGAATTCATCATGTCACAGTCACAATCTAGAGCGATATACATAGCTCCAATTCGTCAATGTAATGTTGGCACGTACTCCCTCCGCCCCAAAATTCTTGTCTTAAATTTGTCTAGATACAGATGTATCTAATAATAAAACGTGACTTGATACATTCGTATTTAGACAAATCTAAGACGAGAATTTTGGGATGGAGGGAGTATTCCATATATAGTCATAAATGCTTATAACAAGAACTTGCATGACATTTTTGTCCTACCCTCCCATGGCAGCAGGGTCCTTAAGGAAACTAAGGGATATTAAGGCCTCCTTTAATAGAGAAACGGGACAAAGCATTAACATATATGAATACATGAACTCCTCAAACTACGGTAATCACAGGAAAGAATCCCAACTATTGTTAGTTTGGGGTATGCGGATCATAGCACGTAATAGGTACATATAACTTGCAAGATATGATTAAGAATCAAATATATTCACGAAAACATAAAGGGCTTAGATAAGAAATCATGACACTCGGGCCCTAGTAACAAGCATTAAGCATACAACAAAGTCATAGCAACATCAATCTCAGAACATAGTGGATACTAGGGGTTAAAGCCCAAACAAATTAACTCGATTACATGATAAATCTCATCCAACCCATCACCGTCCAGCAAGCCTACGAAAAAATTACTCACTCCCGGTGGTGTGCATCATCAAATTGGTGATGGAGAAGGGTTGATAATGACAACGCCGATGAATTCCACCCTCCGGAGCCACAAACAAACTCTAGATCATCCCTCTCGATAAAGAATAGTAGGTGGTGGTGGCTCCGTATCGTAAAACACGATGGTTCTTTCACTCTGATTTTTCCTGGACGAATAAGTACGTATGGAGTTGGAGTTAGAGTTGTCGAAGCTGCCAGGGGCCCACAAGCCTATTGGGCGTGTCCCCTGGGCTTATGGCGCCCTGGTGCCCTCCCTATGTTAATTCTCTTCGCTAATATTTTAAATATTCAGAAAATATTCTCCGTAAATTTTTCAGCCCAATCCGAGAACTTTTATTTCTACACAAAAACAACATCGTGGCAATTCTGTTGAAAACAACGTCACTCCTGGTTAGTTCGATTCAAATCATGCAAAATATAGTCCAAAACAAGAGAAAAAGGTGCTTCAAAAATCAGATACTTGTGGCACGTATCAACTCCCAAGCTTATATCATTGCTTGTCCTCAAGCGATTCAGTTAACCAACTCAAAGTGATAAAGAAAAAAAATCATGCTATTTTGTTCTTGTTATTGTATGTATGCTTAACTAATGTTCATGTTTTTAGCAAAGATTATAAACTAACCATCTGCGTGATAACATTAGGTCTCACATTTACTCATGTCAATGACATAACCAACATGTGAGCAATAATAATATATCTCTGATGCAATTAGTCAAGTAATCATGATATAATATGATAATATGGTATCTCGCTAGCCCTTTCTGAGACCGAAAAACATAAATGCAGAGCACCTCCGAAGTTCAAGCAGCGACTAAACATTGTAATTCGTGGTAAAAAAGATCCAGTCATGTCACACTCAACATTAACTATAATCAATGCATAAGAATGACAATAGTGCTTGAATAAGAAGGTGTTGACTTAAGAATAAAATTAAAAAACATAAAACTAAATAGATAGGTCCTTTGTAGAGAGATGCAGGGATTTACAGAGGTGCTAGAGCTCAAAGCTTAAAGCAGAGACGAATATAAATTTGGGAGGTATGCTTTTCCTATCATCGCTAAGACCAAGAGTTTTCAATAGTTTCCATGCGAAACACATGATCAACGGTTCCCAACCGGAAAGTTAGAGTTTACTCCCCATCAGCCAACAGCGACAAGACATGGCTAGCATAATCCTCGGGTGCCCTCCATACCAACAACTTTCTGGTGGAGTTTTTTTTCATTTTTTTCATTTTGTTTATAGGACTGGTCATCACGATTACGAGCCTGACTCGTGCAATGACAAACGAATAAACACCCATCATGAGAATAACCCACTTAGCATGGAAGATAATGACCACCCACTGTCGTGCCATAAATGGTACAAGCACACAAAACAAATAAATATTTTAATGTTTAGACGTGGCACAAACAAATTTACATGGAACGACAAAGTAATACTGCATATAGGTAGATATAGTGGACTCATCTGGAACAATTTACGGTTTAAGGATTTATATGCCCAAGAAGTATTCCTGCTTAGTGCAGGCGAATGTTAGCAACTAGATTGAGAAGCAGCCAACCAGAGAGCGAAAACGGACATAATCATGCATTGAGGATAATTAACACTGAATACGAGCATGAGTAGGATATAAAACAACATGAGCATAAATATTGTGGAGGCCATGTTGGTTTTGAATCAACTTCAAGCATGAACATGCACTAGTAGAAAAACACCTATTAGTCCCGGTTTGTAAGGGTCTTTAGTCCTGGTTCATGAACCGGGACTAATGGGTCGTTACTAATACCTCCACCCATTAGTCCCGGTTCAAACACGAACCGGGACCAATGTGCCTCCACGTGGCCTGTGCGCCGAGCCCAGTCAGGGGGGCTTTGGTCCCCGTTGGTGGCACCAATCGGGACCAAAAGTCCATGTTTTTTTTTATAAAAGTGGCTGCTTTAGGGGTTTTGGGGGTTATTTTTAGGTTGTTATTAGCTAGCTAATAGAGAGAAGTGTCCTCTCTTATATCTTCGTCCTTGGTTTACAAACGCTGCTGCTATATATGTTCATTTCACCCGCTGATATAATAACTCATGCATGCTCGCATCATACATCATCATATATAATAACAAGCTAGTCCTGCTACTAATTATGCATCATCATACAACTTCTACTCGTTATTAATAGTAAGTCATACGATCATCATCCTCATAGTCATCGAACCCAACCCTAAATAATTGTTCTTAGCACATGATCATCAGTATCAGGTAGGACCTAAACACCCTTAAGGTAAAATAGCATAAAACAATATAGACCCTAACTCTCCATTATGAAGAATGGCGATCATCCTGTCTCCTCACGACTGTCCATACATTTTTTTCCATTCTTTGATTGTCATGTCTCCACTTTTTTTAGAAACCCGGTATGGACAGTTGAGATTCGTAGGAAGACCTGGTTATATGTTCAAAACATGAAGGGTACCGTGCGTATACATCAGATGAGGCACACAATAATTCGGGATTATTTGTTGAAAAACATAGTAATAACTTCGTAGTTATGTACTAGTTTTAGAAGTGTGCAAAAAGATGCACGGATGTCGTATAGTAAAAAATCATACCAGGGTATCTCCATGGTAGTTACCGTAGTTCAACACGTGCACTAGTGGCACGTATTGACCATAATGTTGAGGAGTTTGATTGTAGATATTGTAATTCTCAAGATCAGTACAAAATGCGACCAGATGATTTTTCTCCTGATAAGTTAATTCGGAGCCTTCGGTGTAGTAGATTCTGTCTACCATCTTCCGCACATTCTTTGAAGAATGAAAATAAGTTGTCAATGGAAATAAGTTGTCAACTATTTTGAAATAAACAATATAAATTACTTAATAACTATGTTAAGCTCACATGGGGGAAGAATTGGAGGTGTATCCACAAGGACGCAAATCGAAGGTCTCTCTTGCTCGATTGTAGGATCACCAAGATCCATGGTGACAAGCATACCCTCATCAAAACCATACATCTTGCAAAGTGCTTCTCAATTTTTGCAACCAAAATGGGTTACACTCTGAGCATTGCATAGCTTTACTTGAAAATCCACACCATGATGGGTACTTAGGATAATTTTTTTGGTTTCCATACTTTCATGGTCTTCAAAACCCATCCTCTCCAAGACATAGCATCTTGCAAAGCATGGGATAAGCTAGTCGAATTGGAAAAGATGAAAAATACACGTTAAAATAGTTGAAGTCGTGCTTAATTACGAAAAAAAACTATTGTCGTCGTTGCGTACCGTATGAACATCGAAGGTCTCCTCGAGCTTAATGTTGAAGCGCCGATCTTCGTCAAGCTCAATGAACCTGTCGCACATACCTCAGTCGTCGTGGCACCAGTCGCACTCCCCCGGGCGGTTTTCGTCGTCCGAATACGACATTTCTGGCCTATGTTCATAATTCAAATATTAAACTAGATCATTATTATTAATCACGGGTTGACTATATATCGGTGATGTACGTAGCTCCTACTTTCATTCCCGAGTGCATTATTACACCAAATTGTCTAGCACACGGGAATGAAGGAGAACTTATCCAATATGAGCATTCAATAAGCAAAACCAAATTATAAAATAAGCAAAACCAAATCATAAAATAAAGTAGTATTCGAATTAGCATGCATTCAATAATTATAAGCAAAAGTACATCATCTCTTAGTGTCCGTACATCGTCGAATATTATCACTAATATAGCATCACTAATACAACTAGAACCGTAGCGCCCGACGGGTATCGTCGCGGGCGGTGGACATCCAAAGATAAGGAACCGTCACAGGATCATAGCTCCAGTGAGATCCCTGAAGAACCTGCCAGGTATTGTCAAACCTACCCTCCAATGCAATCATGTAGCGACAGATGTGCTCGTCCTCCTCGCTGACACGGTGACGTACCACCTCCGCGGTGTCCGGAAGCCTCAACACAGTCACTGGCCCACGCGACCACCACCAAACAAGGATCGGGTCAACAACGGGCTGCCTCCTCACCAACCTACGTCCCCCGGAAGGTAGCACCTCCCAATACCAGCCCGGCGGAGCCCAGTCCCGAACATGGCCCTGAGCAAGCAGGCCTCCACCGCCGAGTCGACGACGACGAGGATGCGGGATAGGCATCGCTGACGTCGATGCGGGAACTACTTCTTTATATAGTTAAATAAAGTAGTTTTATTAATTAAATCAACTATCTAGTTCAACTACTAAGAACTTACTATAAATAAATAAAGTAGTACTTACTAAAAACAAACTACTTCTATATATAGTAAAATAAATTAGTTTATTAAATCAACTAGGTAGTTCAACTATATATGAAGCACTCACTATAAATAAAATAAAATAGTACTTACTAAAAATAAACTAGTATTTTTCTAACTAATTATATTAAACACTTTCTCTTCTTATTTTTTCCTTTTTCTAAATACTATGAACAAAAAAAACATTAAAATTCTATGAACAAAATTAATTACACAATATAAAAATCACCAAAAAATCTATTAACAATAATATCACCAAACATGCATATTCAACAATAATATCACCAAAAAAATCTATTAACAGAAAAAAATCTATCACAATATGAACAAATTAATTACAAAATCTAAATTAACATACTATGAACTACATATCTAAATTACTACACATCTAATCTAACAAAAAATCTTTGAACTACAAAAAATCTAAAAAATCTAACAAAAATCATAAAAAGTTGCTCACAGCGACGGCGACGGCGAGGTGCGGCGCGGGGCGGCGACGGCGTCGTGGCGTCGCGGGCCGGGGCGGCACCGTCGGGGCGGCAGGGCGGGACGGGGCGGCGACGGCGTCGGGGCGGGGCGGCGACGGCGAGGTGGCGGCAGGGGACGGCGCACGGCGTCGGGAGAGGAGGAGGAGA
>NC_041389.1:562987850-562988613 GCF_002162155.2 Triticum dicoccoides
CCCCCTTTAGTCCCGGTTCGTGGCACCAACCGGGACCAAAGGCCTCTTTTCAGCAGCCCAAAGGGCGGGAAACAAAGACCTTTGGTCCCGGTTGGTGCCTCCAACCGAGACTAAAGAGGGGCATTGGTCCCGGTTTGAGCCACCAACCGGGACTAAAGAGGGGCATTGGTCCCGGTTGGCGCCACCAACCGGTACCAATGGACCCGTCTAATTACTTATTTATTTTCTGCAGCTGTTTTTTAGTTGATTCTTTCTGCATCTGTTTTTTTAGTCCCACCTCGCCAAGCGAGAGGCACTCACAGCTGTTTATAAGCCCTGAGTGCAGAGACGATGAAGAAGAGGCTCAGTGCTCACCTGCATGTTGGTTAGCTTCAAGCCTTGAAGAATAGGGTAGACTGCACGAAGCTATGTGCAGTGCAGTTGACACTATTCCGAAAGGTTTGAAGCGAATTAAAGAGCATTGCGCCTCTTTTTTATTTTTTAATGACTTATTACAACTCAGAAATAAATAGAAAAAAATATATATAGCAGAAAAGAAAAAAAATTATATAAAAAACAACTCAGAAATAAATAGAAGAAAAAATAGTTGTGATTAACTTTACTAAAAAATGAGAATAGATGCTTATTTTTAATGACTTATTACAACTCAGAAATAAAAATAAAAAAATAAATATAGCAGAAAAGAAAAAAACTATATAAAAACTACTCAGAAATAAATAGAAGAAAAAATAGTTGTGATTAACTTTAGTAAAAAAATGAGCAT
>NC_041389.1:562988908-562994824 GCF_002162155.2 Triticum dicoccoides
CTTTACTAAAAAATGAGCATATATGCTTATTTTTAATGACTTATTACAACTCATAAATAAATAGAAGAAATAATAGTTATGATTAACTTTACTAAAAAAATGAGCATAGATGCTTATTTTTAATGACTTATTACAACTCAGAAATAAAAAGAAAAAAATAAATATAGCAGAAAAGAAAAAAAAACTATATAAAAAACTACTCAGAAATAAATAGAAGAAAAAATAGTTGTGATTAACTTTACTAAAAAATGAGCATAGATGCGCTTATAGAGAAAATTCAACCTAAATTCATAATAAATTTCTACTAACTTTAGAGAAATTCAGTATGAATTTAGGTCAAATTCCCTGTATAAGGGCATCTATTTTCATTTTGAGAGGAGCTCAACAAGGTAGAGAGGGAGGGGCTTATAAACCGGTGTGAGCCCCCTTCACGTTGGCGAGGTGGGAGTAAACTCTGGCCGCAACGAGGACCAACCCTTTAGTCCCGGTTGGTGGTATGAACCGGGACTAATGGGCGGCCTTTGGTCCCGGTTCATGCCTCCAACCGGGACCAATAGTGGTGGGCCAGGAGCGAGGACCATTGGTCCCGGCTCGTCCCACCAACCGGGACCAATGGCCCACGTGGCCCGGCCGGCCCCCGGGGCTCACGAACAGGGTCCAATGCCCCCATTGGTCCCGGTTCTGGACTGAACCGGGACTAATGGGCTGGCCCTGCCTTGACCATTGCCCCCTTTTCTACTAGTGATGTGCCACGTCAAGCCACTCGAATCATCCAGAGGGAGATACCATTCTAGCATACTAAATCATAACCTTTTTAATGCATGTTGACACTTAAGTAATTTCATTATCTACTCATACTTGTTTAAACATGCCATGAGTAACCATAATCTCTAATTGTCAGCATAAACATGTTTACTCATTTAAGCTGAATCAAGAACGATGAGCTAAACATATTTACAAAAGCGAAAACAAGAAGAGTGCATATCAGCTTTCCTTTACCGCAATCACTTCATCAATCATCGTCATTATTGCCTTTCACTTGCATGATCGAATGATGTGATAATAATAATAGTGCAAGTGTGTCGTGGACTAAGCTGGAATCTGCAAACATATTGTTCAAATGAGTAGATGATACGGCTCCGTTGTATCTATAATTTTGAATTGTTTCATGCAAATATTCTACAACTTTTACATACTTTTCGCAACAATTTATATGGTTTTCTTGGACTAACATATTGATCCAGTGCCAAGTGTCAATTCTTGTTTCTTGATTATTTTTGTTTCGCAGAATATCCATATCAAACGGAGGCCAAACGCGATAAAAAATATATGGATTTTTTTTTTGAATATATCTGATTTTTGGGAAGCAGAATCAATGCAGGACGATGCCCGAGGGGACCACAAGATCAGAGGGCACGCCCCGGGGGGGTAGGCGCGCCCAACAAGCTTCTGTCCACCCTGTAGGTCAGTTGGAGTTGTACTACGGCCGCAAGGAATCTTATATCCGTATTAAAATCGTGTTAAAATTTCAGCCCAATCGAAGGTACGTATCTCCGAATATTTAAGAAACGGTGAAAGGCCAGATTAAGGCTAGATTAATACATATATGTCTGATAATGACGCATCGACAAAAGTATGTGTACCATTCCAAGCGAAAGCAAGGCCGTGGTGTTCCGCCGTTAAGCCAGACAAGGCAAAGAGATTCACATATATACGCATGCTAGCTCATCTAGTTAAATGAATCATCCAACTCTGTGAAACGCATTTATTCGGAGCACGTCACATGGGTGCGAGACTCTGGACAACCATCATGCTTTTCTTAGCTAATCTTCCTTGAGGAACCTATATTTAGTGTCTTGTTTGGTGCAGCTTATAACAATTCTATTGATAGACAACCGGGCCAGGGCATTCAGTACAAGCAGATCTTCATTTTGAATGATTGTTGGTGTGGATTAATTTCCAAAGAAAATGCAGTTTTCCAAATGAACTATAATTGTTGCGTACTTTATGACCGCAAGAGGTTCAATTGGCTATGGTTTGGAGTATAAAGCAAGTTTAGTAAGCCCTTATGGAAGGAGAAGATTACACAAAAGATTTAGATTTGATAGTGGATGATGCATGAGCCAACTCATAATACATTGCCTCCAAGAAGAAAATCATCTAGATTGATGGCGATTTGAGATGTATTAGAGTTTTATCGTTGCTTGTTCGTTAACAAGCGTCTTGTGGCTCTGTGCAATTGTTTATCTGGAGAACAGATCATGGGATGACGAATTTGGACAATATTGTAAAATTTGATGTCCATGCGGAAACTAGCTGTTGTATCTCGTTGGATTTAGCTACTAACAACATTAGCCATCGGCAGCTCAGGTGCAGTGTGGGCAGATCTTCACTTCGAAATTAATGTTCTTGGCGAGGACCCGTTTTCAAAGACAATACTAATTCTGTCCCGTAGCAGATGGCCGCATGACTCAGTAGCAAGAGGATCAATAGGGGCGTTAAAGCGCCCAACTCAGAATTGGTAAATTTGTGGGTTCAATTCCTGCTGGATGTAAAAAATATATAGAATAGAAAAATATGGGACAAAAAAACCAAACCAAACAAGGCTCGGGAAGTAAAATCAGCAAAAATTCTTGATTGAGCTCTAGTTCTTGGGTTCAGATTGGGACTTCAGTCACTGGCCGCTGTAAGGCTGGTCATAGTGGGAGTAACATAGCAAGTAACATAACACCTCCCAAAAAAAGTTTGCTCAGATGGCATGTATTTAATGAGGAAAGAGATGGTTGGAGTAACATAATACTCCCTCCGTCCGAAAATACTCGTCGGAAGAATTAATGTACCTAGATGTATTTTAGTTCTAGATACATTCATTTTTAGGCATTTCTTCGACAAGTATTTCCGGACGGAGAGAGTATGTTACTGTAACATAACACATCCCAAGGCAAAATGAGTCTACATCTTAATAAATGATGGCTTGCATGTTACTACATACTCCCTCCGTTCGGAATTACTTGTCATAAAAATGAATAAAAATGGATGTATCTACAACTCAAATACATCTAGGTACATTCATTTCTTGGACGAGTAATTTCAAACGGATGGAGTACATGTTACTCCCCACTATGAATTGATAACATAGACTAGTAACATATGCATGTTACTAGTCTAAGTTACTTCCCACTATGACCAGCCTAAGACACCACCGGACCTTCTTGGGATCCGCCTCGGAGCGAGGGCACTTACACGTATTGATCATTTGCTAAATCTGTCACCGGACCCTACCATGTACAGTTCCAGTTACCTTCCACTCCTCTCTATATATAGAGTAATCAGGTAAAGAGCTTGCGTGAGTGCCCTATCACACCTGCGCGTGCAACATGGCATTTCCTCCTATTCCAAGCTAGCTATACATCATATTTGTAGTTAGAAACTTAGAGTACCGAAACAACCGACAAGTCAAAATAGTTTCCTTCCGGGCTTGGGCCTTGGGTGTGCTGTGTTGTGGGTGCATTGTGTGTTGACGTATAAATGTATTGCCTAGTCTCTTTCATCAGATCAGTCTTTTGATTACATTGGCTGGAGCATGCACTTTTACACAGTATTGGAGCCTAGAGGTCTTGAGTTCAAGACCCGTCTGGCACAATTAAATTACAACCCACTTTCGGTCCAGGTTTAGGCCTGAGGGAGCCACACATGGGGGGGCATTGCCTAGAGCATGCACTTCTACATTGTTTAGTGCGAGTGTGATCTTGCTTGTTTTAAATACTATAGGTATCACTCCATACATGCAACCACTTAATCAATGTCACGCTTACTGCACAAGCCCTAACAAAATATTGCAATGAAAGCTTAACCCACACGAATAAGTATAGATAGCAGCACACGAAATACCCATAACTAACGCCACATATGAAACATGGTTGATGCAAATCCCACATTTTTTGTGAAGAAAGAAATGTATTAATATTGTGAAGATACCAATTACATCTAGCCTGTACATCCACAAGATGTCTTAAAGACATACAGGATGCACACAACCTGAAAAAAAAAGAACAAAGGTCTTGCCATAGTGATCAACTCATCTCAGCAGCAACACACAAACCACCACCAAAGATGACAACCAGAAAACATAAAAGATGTTCAAAAGAGATGCCTTCAAGAAGGAAACAGTGCAGAAATGTCATCGCCAGCTGATCTAAGATCTTAGATTTTTACGCTGAAGAAAGTTCGAGCTCTCAGAACAATACCTTCAACAAGGCAATTTTCAGGCACATCCAATGAAGGTCAGACCTTAAGTTTTCACCCTGAAAATCACGACTCGGCACCCGAGGAGCACCACCGAAAACGAAATCCTCTGGTGTTGCCACCCCCACTTGTCACTGCTGCTTCTGAAAGTTATCAAACATATGGTTGACTCCATCACCTCCAAGTCCAGCTCTACCTTACTAATCCTTCGATCTCAGCCACCATGACTTTTTCCACCGCTGTCTACTCTATGGAAATCAAAATACAGACATGTCCCATGGTGTCAACAAGCAAGAGAGCTTCGTGTCGCGCCCTCATGGAGCCGCGTAGGCCGATAGGGATGCGCACGACTAGATTCTATCTGATCTAGATATCCTTGGGAAAGATCCCCGACAACAGGTCCGGAATACGTGGACTCCCAAATCAAGGAGGACGTATCATGTAGATTTTTGCCGTGATGTGAGAAAAACACTAGGACCACCACCACACTGTTGTCTCCACCACGCCGGTGCCATCACCGCCATGGAAGAGGTCGCTGTCCAGCACTGCCCACAGCCCATGCCGCTGGCTGAAGACGGACCCTATAATGAGGCGGAACCCCATCCGCCACCACCCCCTCGCCTGCAAAATCCGCCACCTCGAAGCTCGCCATGCGCTGCCGGTCCCGAACACCGCCGCCGTCGGGATCCACTGCCACACCGTCGTGGTGTCCCGACCCAGTCACGCCGCCCTATGGTGGAGGTCCTGCGCGCGAAGGCGAAATGCCCTGTCGCCGCCAACGCTGGCCAGGCTTTTCCCGGCCGCGTCTTCTGGCGACAGCGAAGGAGGAGGGAGCAAGAGGAGGTTTCACCGTCACCTATGGGAGAGACGTCGGAGGTCAGATCCAGTTTTTTTCTGCCCCAACAAGTTGGATCGGCGCGTATTTTATAGCGGGAGCAAGGTGGTTTCAGATGGCACGAGCCGGCAATGCAAATGCCACATGAAACTAAAAGAGGAACCAACTTTGTAACAAACAAAGAAGCATGCTAATATAGAGGGAACGTTCCCTTCCCGGTGTCGCCAGCAGGAATGATCATTCACTTTGTGAGGATCGTTGTGGTGAATGACGCCACCAGGGAGCTCTCCCTGAAAAACCAATTCCCAGGAAATGTTTCTAGAATTGCCGTGCTATAATAGAGAGATATGCCGTTCAATAACAGAGAGATTTTCCATGGTAAGAAAAAATATTATTGACATGCTGCAACAGATAAAATTGCCATGCATTTCAGAGTCCCATGCTGTAACAGATAAAATTTTCATACGTTTAAGGGATTTTCCATGCTGTAAGAGAGAGAATTCCCACACTAAAGAAAAGGGGAAGTTTCTCACATGTTCAACCATTGCCATAATACAGCGGTGTGAACTGTCGTCATACGCAAATACATTAGACATGCTTTTCATGATACATCATAAGGTCGGGAGTGCCATCACTGGTGGAAAAAGGGCCTTTGGTCGCGGTTCGCAACTGCCATTAGTCGCGGTTGCGCAACCGCGACCGAACGGGCGCGACTAAAGGCCCCACCCTTTCTCACGTGGGCGCCAGGTGGCCGTCGGGGCGGAGGACCTTTAGTCGCGGTTCTTCTGGCCAACCGCGACTAAAGGCCGCCGCAGGTTTAGGGTTTTAGCCCCCCC
>NC_041389.1:562995208-563015882 GCF_002162155.2 Triticum dicoccoides
AACCAAAAAGAATTCAAGAGGAATATACAATATATATTCAATATCATCGGATGACCATATACAATTTTGAACAAGTTTCCATACATAATTTAATGCATATAAAGTTCTACGTCCTCGTAATGGTGTTCTCCTTTAGGATGGAGGACTTCCCTCCTGAACCATCCAGCTAGTTCCTCTTGAAGTGGTCGGAAGCGAGCTTCTGGACTAAGCATCATCCGGAGGTTATTCCTCTGAGCATTGGTATCACTCCGAACCCGCTCAGAGGTGTATCTCCGGATCATCTCACAGACATAGTATGCACATAGATTGGTCCCCGCTGGCTGAATATCCTCACCATTCTTAGCCTTTGCCCTTTTGAATTCTAGCTCTTTTTTGAATTCACCGACCTTTGTATCTACGAACCGTCTCCAAACCCTACGAGGCAAAGAAAATTAAATGAACAAGAGAGTTATTAGTTACTTGATATTAGGAAATGAACGAAATAGGCCGATCGATATAGAGCACAAATGAATGAAAATAATTACTTCTGCAGCATTCTTCTCATGTCGACCCAAAGCTTTGGATCCTTATTCAGAGAGTCGTGGACGAGACATTCTGAGGTGTCAACTTTAATTACTAGCAGAATCCAGTGGAACCTGCGGACACGATACATGCACAGTACGTCATGCATAACTCATCGATTAGTCGGCCACATACCATGCATGGAGTAAACAAAAGAGAATGTGCTCAAGACAGAAACACTCACCCAAAATGGTAAGGAAATAGAATATCACTTTTGAGTTCCTGCTTTGTAAGAAACTGCCACAGGTCTGCCTCCATGTCGGCGGGGTGATGCTCCAACACATATCCATTAACGATGTGTGGGTCAATGAACCCAACATCATGGATGTTCCTTACTCTGCATTCCTTAATCTTCATTCTGCATGTATAATAGCGGACACAACAATATAGTTAGGACATATATATAGTGCAGGCAATATGAACGAGATGGGGTAGAAATAAATCACTTACAGAACGTAGCAACTGATGATAGATTTGTCGAGCTCACGCAGATTGAAAAGCTGGAACAATTCACTCAGATGAATTTGTACATAGTAATGTTTGAAGTGATGCTCATATCTAACTTCCGCATAAATATATTCTTTGGCGTTTATATTTTTTATGTAACCCTTGTACCATTTCAGCAGACCTTTCATTTGTGGAGGTAGATCCTGTTCCTGCGCAGGCTCGACGAGAGGCCCATTCTTCACATATGTAATTACTACCTCCTTCACTGGCGCCTCATCAAGGCCTAACAGTTCACGAAGAGTAATACCTAAGTTGGCCGCTTGTTCTTTGGCACTCGTTACAGTCAATCCATGTGCTGCCGCAGCTGCTATGATATCGGGGTCATCCGGACCGGCGGCTTTCACTATAAGCGGGGCAATCGATTGTTTACTTTGTTCCCCGAGCTGGGCAACTCGTTTCCCGCTTTTTTTACTTTCTAATTCCGTTTTCTCGGCCTCCTCCAAGGCTTTGTTCTCCTGGTTCTCCGCCCGCTCTTTCTTCTCCTTCAACATGAGTGCCTGCCTACGAAGTTCACGTGCATAGTCGTCAGGCAGATTCTTCGCGGCTTGGGACGGTGTGCTCAAAAATGACTTAGCCCACTTCTTTTGCTCATCAGAAAATACTGGCTTGGGCTCGGGCTCTCTTTTCTTCTTGCAGTCCGCCTTCCATTTCTCATGATCAGCAGCCGCGGCCGCGGCAGTTTCCTCGGCACTACGTTCCCAAGGCCTTGTGGGGAGAGGCTTCAATGATGGCTCCGGTACCTTTGTGGTCTTAGGTACATAAGGGTCCGGGTTAATAATCCAGGACTGCTTCTGCTTCTTTGCCGGAGGTGGATTGGGGGGCGGCGTCTGATCACCCGCCGGACGAGGACTGGGGGGCGGTGTCTGATCACCCGCCGGACGTTGTGGACTGGGGGGCGTCGGATGACGTGACGGAGGTGTAGGTGAACCGCCACCACCGTAGGGGGGTGGACTTGTTGTCCTTGGCGCCTCGCCTGGAAACTTGATAAACTTCTTTTGCCATAGAATGAAATGGCGCTTGACATCTCCAAGTCTTTTCTCCCCTTTAGGTGTAGCAATGTCAATCTCCAGGTCCTCAAACCCTTGGACTATGTCCTCCACCGTGACACGAGCATAGCCATCTTGAATGGGGGTGTTGTGGTGGAGTGCTCTAGGTAAACATGGTAAAGCACTGCCGATGGCTACCTTCATGGACATGTTCCCGATAGGATAATACAGATGACATTCTTTCATCTCCTTTATATCGTCCACGGGGTAGCGAGGAGGCTCCGGTGCAGTAATTTCGACCACCAGAGGATCCGGTGCAGTAATTTCGACCACCAGAGGCTCCGGTGCAGTAATTTCGATCGTCGGTGCATCTGCACCAGCCGGTGGGGCCTCCGTGGAAGCCACACTGCTTCTCCGCTGCTGGCTTCTGAGATCCGCTGGATGATCTTCATGCTGCGCCCGAGCTGCATCTCGTTCGGCTACTAGTACACTCACGGTTTTCTTCATCACATCCATTTCCGATGCCAACCGCGCCACAACATCTGCTTCCCGATCCATCTTTCTCTTCCGGCTTCTGTAACCGTACGGGTCATTGTTCTGGGGGAATCGTATTTTCCACGGAATGTGCCCCATGCCTCGTACACGTCCTCCGTGTTCAGGATTCCCGAGGGCTTTTGTCAGCGCATCGTTCTCTCTGTTGAACTTGATCTTACCCTCTTGAGCATCCCTCATTGCGTCAATAAGGGCTTGGGTGGGTTTAATTATTTTGCCCCGGTAAACACAGTGCCCTGTCTCCAGGTTCAGCGTTCCCCCATGCCCGTACCACCAGCTTTTGGCCCTTGGGTCCCATCCCTCCGTACCTGGACGGATTCCTCGCGCCCTCAGCTCGTTCTCCATCTTCTCCCACCTAGGCTCCCAAAGGCGATACCCTCCTGGCCCCATAATATGATTGTACTCCTTCTTAGCCGCATTTTCCTTATTTTTTTCGATATTTGAATGAACTGCTCCGATTTCTTTTGCTTCACAAATTCTGGCCAATCATGTTTCAGTTTCTCATATTGTCCTTTGAAATCCGGAGTCTTGTTCTGCTTGACAAAGTCATGGGCTAGATTTTGCTTGAATTTCCGGAATGCGTCGGCCATCTTATGAAGAGCGAACTTTTTGACTAGCCTCCTCCTCTCCTTGTTTTCCTCAATCTTGTTACCCTCCTCATCGAATTTGTTGTATTCCGGAGGTAGAACGAAATGTTCCATAAGCTTTTTGAAGCAATCTTTTTTTGTTCTCTTATCGACAAAAGTGAAACCAGCAATTCGTGCCTTCTTTGGCTTATTCCACTCCTGGACGGTGATCGAGACGTTGTCTCTAACAATGGCTCCGCATTGGTTGACAAACTTGGTGGCGTTCTTGCGGGGCTCCAGCGGCCTGCCGGTTGCACTGTCGACAACCTCGATGGTGCATGTTTCTCCTTGTTTCATCGTCTTGGTTGCGCCACGCTTTGACGACGTACTCGATTGTTTCGACGATCCGGCCGAGGGCTAAAATAAGAAAGAGAGTCGCGCGCGTTAGTCCACACATATTTATTCAAATCAGTTAGTTTGTATCACCAGAGGCTCAATGTATATATATATACCTCGGCGCCGGAGGTGGTTGCTACTTCCATTTGAAGATCGTCGTTTATCGACGTTTGTTCGGCATCATCTTGCTGACGGCGCCCTTCATCTTCACCGTCAAGGTTCAGATAAGAAGAGATATCATCTTCTTCTTGTCCGGTCGGCACATATAGAGTATCGCCGTTTATGATGCCGAACATATGTGCTTCACCGTCCGGATCATAGTTGTCCATAATCGGGTCAGCTCTATCGTCCGCCATTATGTCAGTCCTGAAAACATGTAGTAAAAACAAATTAATTAAGTGAAGAAGGGGGGCGGTGGCGGTGGCGGTGGCGAAAGGGCGGTGGCAAAAGGAGGGGGCGAGGAAGGGGTGGGAGAGGGTGTCGCGGTAGAGCGCGAGACGGGGCGGCAGACGACGGCGTCACGGAGAGGGAGGCGAGGACAACACACATGTATAACCCTCGCCGCCCCCTCTCGATCCAAAAAAAAACACCGCGCGCATCGCCGCCCCCCTCGCCGCCCCCTCTCCGTATATGCGCGGGGTCGTGTACATTTTTTTAAAGCGGGATCGTTGTACATTGACGCGCGGGGTCATTGTATATATTGATTATCAAGTTTTACTTTTTTGTTGTTAATTATCAAGTTTTATATACGTTTTTTTGTTAATTATCAAATTTTACGGTTTTTTTGTTAATTATCAACCTTTGGTCGCGGTTGGCCAGAACAACCGCGACTAAAGGTATTTTTCAAAATACTTTTTCTTTTTCAAAATCTTAAAAATACAAATAATATATCAGAAAATTCAGAAAAATAAAACTAATTCAATTCAATATGTTAAAAACACAAATATTATATCAAAAAATTCAGAAAAATAAAACTAATTCAATTCAAAATTCTAAAAATACAAATAATATATCAAAAAATTAAGAAAAATAAAACTAATTCAATTCAAAATGTTAAAAATACAAATAATATATCAAAAAATTCAGAAAAATAAAACTAATTCAATTCAATATGTTAAAAACACAAATATTATATCAAAAAATTCAGAAAAATAAAACTAATTCAATTCAAAATTCTAAAAATACAAATAATATATCAAAAAATTAAGAAAAATAAAACTAATTCAATTCAAAATGTTAAAAATACAAATAATATATCAAAAAATTCAGAAAAATAAAACTAATTCAATTCAAAATTTTATACGCCTAGGCAGGAGTACGACAGCGACGACAGCAGCGACGACGACGGCGGCAACTTAGAAGGCGACGACTACCAGTACAACGGCGGCGGCTATGAAGACTACGAGTATGCATATTATACGCCTAGGCAGGAGTATGACTAAATCACTCCAAAGTTCATGTATCATCAGTGGTATCTCGAATCATTCGAAAATGGACACCAAACACATCACGGGTAATATAATTCACATGATCCATTCAACAAAGTTTGGTACAATAAATTATTACACATCATTTCTTCCCTTGTGTCCCTGCTTGCTTACGATTGTGCCGTATCCATGGAGCATCCTCATCATTTAACTTAATGCTTGGGTCGGTGTTCACTTTGAAGGGCGGAATTTCAGCAAACATATTATAATCTTCTGACATGTCTGTCTTGTCCTCCACTCCCACGATGTTTCTTTTCCCTGAAAGAACAATGTGGCGCTTTGGATCATCGCATGATGTACTGATCGTTTTCTTATCTTTCCGTTTCCTCGGTTTGCTACTCATGTCCTTCACATAGAAAACCTGAGCGACATCTTTCGCTAGGACGAATGGTTCGTCAAGGTAACCAAGATTGTTGAAATCCACCATTGTCATTCTGTATTGCTGGTCCACCTTTACCCCACCTCCTGTTAGCTTGAACCATTTGCACCGGAACAAAGGGACCTTAAAGGAGGGTCCATAGTCAAGTTCCCATATCTCCTCTATGTAACCATAATATGTGACCTTTTGCCCATTCTCGGTTGCTGCATCAAAGCGGACACCACTGTTTTGGTTGGTGCTCTTTTTATCTTGGGAGATCGTGTAAAATGTATTCCCATTTATCTCGTACCCTTGGAAAGTCGTTATAGTCGAAGATGGTGTCTTGGCCAACATGTACAGCTGATCTACAACATCATTGTCATTCATTAAATGTTTTCTCAACCAACTGCCGAAAGTCTCCATGTGGGCCTTCCTAATCCAGGATTCAGGCTTCCCCGGGTTGTCCGAGCGTAAAATATTCTTGTGTTTCTCAAAGTACGGAGCCACCAAGCTGGAATTGGTCAGTACAGTGTGGTGTGCTTCAGTCAGAGAATGGCCGTCCATACATGTCGTTGATTTCCTTCCGATCGTGCCTTTTCCACTTAGTCTCCCCTCGTGCCGCGATCGAGGAAGACCAATCGGCTTAAGGTCAGGAACAAAGTCAACACAAAAGTCAATTACCTCCTCATTTCCATAGCCCTTGGCGATGCTTCCTTCTGGCCTAGCACGGTTACGAACATATTTCTTTAATACTCCCATGAACCTCTCGAAGGGGAACATATTGTGTAGAAATACAGGATCGAGAATGAAAATCTCTTCGACTAGGTGAACCAAGAGGTGCGTCATAATATTGAAGAAGGATGGCGGGAACACCAACTCGGAACTGACAAGACATTGGATCACATCGTTCTGTAACCGTGGTAGATCTTCTGGATTGATTACCTTCTGAGATATTGCATTGAGGAATGCACATAGCTTCACAATGGCTACTCGAACATTTTCCGGCAGGAGCCCCCTCAAAGCAATCGGAAGCAATTGCGTCATAATCACGTGGCAGTCGTGAGACTTCAGGTTTTGGAACTTTTTCTCCGCCATGTTTATTATTCCCTTTATATTGGACGAGAATCCAGACGGGACCTTCATACTGCTCAGGCATTCAAAAAATATGACCTTCTCTTCTTTGGTCAGAGCGTAGCTGGCACGACCTTGAAACCATTCCGGATGCTGGTCATCAGGGTCTTTCAAATGTTGCTGGTCCTGCCGTGCTTCCTTTGTATCATTTGTCTTCCCATACACGCCCAAGAAGCTTAGGAGGTTCACGCAAATATTCTTCGTAACGTGCATCACGTCGATTGCAGAGCGGACTTCTAGGACTTTCCAATATTCTAGCTCCCAGAATATAGATTTCTTCTTCCACATGGCTGCGTGCCCGTCAGCTCCCTTCGGAACTGATTGTCCGCCAGGACCCTTTCCAAAGATGACTTTCAAATCCTTGACCATATCAAATACCTCAGCACCAGTGCGTTCCGCAGGCTTCGGCCGGTGATCTGCCTTGCCGTTGTAATGCTTGCCTTTCTTTCTTACTGGATGAATTTTCGGAAAAAATCGACAATGCCCAAGGTACACGTTCTTCTTACAATTTGGCAAATGTACACTTTCAGTCTCATGTAAGCAGTGCGTGCATGCATTGTATCCCTTATTTGACAGTCCCGAAAGATTACTAAGAGCAGGCCAATCGTTGATGGTTACGAAAAGCAACGCTCGTAGGTTAAATTCCTCTTTTTTGTGCTCATCCCACACACGGACACCAGGTCTGCCCCACAGCTGTAAAAGTTCATCAACTAATGGCCTTAGGTACACATCGATGTCGTTGCCGGGTTGCTTCGGAGCTTGGATGAGCACTGGCATCATAATGAACTTCCGCTTCATGCACAACCAAGGAGGAAGGTTGTAGATGCATAGAGTCACGGGCCAGGTGCTATGGCTGGAGCTCTGCTCGCCAAAAGGATTCATGCCATCTGTACTTAGACCAAATCTTATGTTCCTTGCGTCAGCTGCAAAATCTTTGAACTCTCTGTCGATCTTTCTCCATTGCGTTCCATCTGCGGTGTGTCTCAACTCCCCGTCCGACTTACGGTCCTCTTTGTGCCATCGCAACAACTTGGCATGCTCTTTGTTCCTGAACAGACGTTTCAACCGTGGTATTATAGGAGCATACCACATCACCTTGGCGGGAACCCTCTTCCTGGGTTTCCCGCCCTCAACATCGTCACCAGGGTCATCGCCTCTGATCTTATAACGCAATGCAGTGCATACCGGGCATTCATTCAAATTCTCGTATTCACCGCGGTAGAGGATGCAGTCGTTGATGCATGCATGTATCTTCAGAACCTCTAAACCTAGAGGGCAGACAACCTTCTTTTCTTCGTACGTACTGGCGGGCAACTCGTTATTCTTTGGAAACATATTCTTCAACATTTTCAGCAAGTTTTCAAATGCCGAGTCAGCTACACCTGCCTGTGCCTTCCATTTCAGCAAATCCAGTGTGCATCCCAGCTTTTTCAGACCATCATCGCATCCAGGGTACAACAACTTTCTGTGATCCTCTAACATGCGATCCAAATTCTCCCTCTCCTTTTCAGTTTCGCAGCGTCTCCGTGCATCAGCAATGGTCCGACCAAGATCATCAACGGTCTCATCACGTGCCTCTTCTTCACCTTCACCTTCACCTTCCCCTTCACCTTCACCTTCACCTGCCCCTTCACCTTCCCCTTCACCTTCAGCATCCTCCATGAAAGTATCACCGAAATGATCAGCAAGATAGCTTTCATCGATGAAATCATCCCCTTCTTCATCTTCTTCCATTATAACCCCTCTTTCTCCATGCTTGGTCCAACAATTATAGCTTGGCATGAAACCGTGCCGAAGCAGGTGCAGGTGAACTTCTCTTGAGGAAGAGTAACCCTTTTGATTCTTACAGTCAACACATGGACAGATAACAAAACCCTTCTGCTTGTTCGCATTAGCCACTACGAGGAAATCTTTCAAACCCGTAGTGAACTCGCGGGAGAGTCGATTACCGTACATCCATTGCCGATTCATCTGCATTATTATAATATAAAATATATAATTAACCATCATGCATTTGTTAAAGTAACTAGCTATAAACAATAGAAATTAAACAATGAACAACACACATGCATATTTTATCAATGACACACATGCATGAAAGGTTCAAGTTGCTAACCGCGATCGAGGAGGAACCTCAAGTGTGCCTCCAACACTTCATATCATGTTTGTTTCACGCTGTTGGGCATTTCATCAAACACCTTGTGTGCATAAGAGGAACCAAAAGCAAACCTACACCCCCTTGTGAAGAGAAGTGGCACCAAATGGCTAAGTGAGTGCGCTGAACTGGTATATATAGGGGAGGAGCTTTAGTCGCGGTTGGCCAGGCCAATCGCGACTAAAGGCCTTTGGGCACCTTTAGTCGCGGTTGGCCTGGCCAACCGCGACTAAAGCCCCTCACGTGCACCAGCTGGCCACCGAGCGCCCTGGCCCAAGCCTTTGGTCGCGGTTCGTCTGCCGAACCGCGACTAAAGACTTCATTAGTCGCGGTTCCTACAGTTTCGCGACTAATGGGGCTGGACGGAAGCCTCTTTTTCTACCAGTGCATGTTACACACAGGGTTGGTCGCTTGGGCGTTTTCGTCATTCCCTGGTAGGGTGCATGGGAGCGAACGGTGTGCCCCACAAGAATTACCATGTGTAACTATTTTCAGATTCACGCGTGGAATCAAGCGTACAAGAGAGTGTTCCCTAGAAAAACCTTTTCCATGGAACCTCAGTCCTATAGCATTTCTGTTAAATAATATATGTAACAGGACATAGTGTATTTATACCATGGATATAAAGAAGGGAAAATATCAAAAATTGCCTTTGGAGCTCGGCCTCCATGGAGGCCTTTAAATTCAAATTTCAAATTTCATAGAAATTCATATTTTTACATTTCAAAAAATTCTGAAAAAAGTACAGATATACATGAAGGCATAACACACATGTGTATAAATTTTCAGGGCATAATAGGTTGAAATGAGGGCTGCGCAAAAAAGACAAATCTAGGGCTTTTTAACACATGATACTATTCATCCTCTAAGTCCATGAATTTGTCTTTTTTGTACAGGTCGCATTTCAATGTATTTCATCTTGAAATTTGACACACATAAACATAACATCCTTGTTTAGTTGCACAATTGTTTTCAGATTTTTTTCAAACCAAAAAGTTTGAATTTTGATTTATTTATTTATTTGATAAAAAGGCCTCCATGGAGGCCGGGAGCCAAACGTCCATTCTCGGAAAGTATTCACTAATAATAATACTTTTCTTCTATGCAACTTGTGTACTAGTGGATCAGATCTGATCTTTAGTCGGCATCCATAAAAAGGACTCGAAAGATTAAGTTCGTAGTACAATGAGTTACTGCCAAATCAGATTCCAATATCACTATGTTTCTCGAAATCTTCATTCGGTCAATAATGAAACATACACGAGCATTGTTTTCCTTCAAGCTTCTCCTAAATTACTTGGAACAAAACAGAAAAATGTACAATGAGACAAAGTGAAAGATCCACCCAAAGATCAGTGTTAATATACTCCCTCCGTCCGAAAAAGCTTGTCCTAAGCTGACACTCAAATGGATGTATCTAGCACTAACTTGGTGATATATACATTCATTTGAGGGACAAGCTTTGTCGGACGGAGGGAGTAGTATCCAATGACCCATCCAACGTTATCGCTGAAGTCCCGGTAATTATCTAATAGGTGCCCACGTGTAGTGCATTTGACCTACTTAACGATCGAGCCTCTACGACTACCAGTGGGGGACACGACGGCTGACTTGCTTATGCAGCTAAGCTAACTCTTCCCAGAGTACTGATTCTGAAAAGAAGCTAGACAATTTATAAATACCGTCCTGAGACTTCTCAATCCCATATAGGGCTACTCTGAGCGTAACAAAATAAATGTAGAGTGGCACGCAGTGCTAGGTACTGATATCGCGCGTGATGAGGCCACTAGATATTTTTTGTACAGATTGTAGCGGACCATACAAAAGTGGCGTTTCTTAAAATGTCACGGAATTAAGAAAGTGGACCATAGAAGTCTTTTATCATAGATAACTTTGCTCCCACTCTTGGTTCAGATTAGGACAAAAGGTAAACATAATAAATTAAAATTAGGACAACGAGTATAACCAGTAAGGGCAAAACTATAAATTAAGTCAATAGGATACCACCACCACTCGCAACTCACTGGCAACTACTAGAAAACTACCCAAAAAAACAAGCTCCAACTGCGAGAATGATGTACATGACTGTGGTCTCAAGAAGGTTTGCCGATCTCGTTGCCGCAACCAACTACGAGCTCGTCAGTTGTAGTGGCCAGCAACGAAAGGAGACGTGTTCCTCCCACCTTAGGCCCATCTCCAACCATTCCCAGATCCGATCAAAGTAGCTACAAGTCATAGGTGCAAGATTGCTGCTACGGGTTGCAACGGACATTTACAGTAGTAGAAAAGGCCAGACATTGATGGTCTTGAGATTTCCTGCCAGCTAAGGACAAGATGTAGAAGATCCATACGAAGCCTAATATGGACTGGCTTAGGTGGATACTGGTGGTCTGAGACTGGTTTTGTAGCACTTAAAACTAGAGTTTACTTGCTTCCAGTTCTAGTGCACTTGTTATGGCACCAATAGACCAGTCCACCCAATCAATCTAGATTACAAGGATTTCTTAGTTTGCATAGAAGGCAGCCGCATGAAAGGGGAGCCAACAAGAGAGCCATCGGTGGGAGAGGGAAATACCTTGGCTGCCTTTCCCATTAGCTCGACCAGTAGCTCATGCGTCGCCCATGGGCCCAGGCTGCATAGAGCCCAAGTATGCCCTCCCTAATAGTTCCTAGAACCTCCCAAGCCCACAGTGTGCAACGCCATCAATGCTGCCCTTCCCCTCCATGGCATCGCCTCTCACAGAATGATGCTGAGAGCAAAATGTCACGGGTTATAATGAATTGTGTGCATAATGTTGTAAATTCTCTGTTCCACGTTTGTGTCACTGGCGGAAAAACAGGCTTCCGTCCAGCCCCATAAGTCGCGAAGCTGTAGGAACCGCGACTAATGGGACCTTTAGTCGCGGTTCTGGAGGTGAACCGCGACCAAAGGCCTGGGCCCAGGGCGCTCGGTGGCCAGCTGGCGCACGTGAGGGTCTTTAGTCGCGGTTGGCGAGGACAACCGCGACTAAAGGCCTTCGGGCACCTTTAGTCACGGTTTGCCAGGCCAACCGCAACTAAAGCCCCTCCCCTATATATACCCATCCAGCAGCCAACACTTAGCCATTTGGAGCCATTCTCTTCACAAGTGGGTGTAGGTTTGCTTTTGGTTCCTCTTATGCACATAAGGTGTTTGATGAAATGCCCCAAGAGCATGAAACAAACATGACATGAAGTGTTGGAGCCACACTCCTCGATCGCGGTTAGCAACTTGATGAACCTTTGATGTGTCATTGATAAAATATGCATGTGTGCAGTTCATTGTTTAATTTATATTGTTTGTAGCTAGTTAGTTTAACAAATGCATGATGGTTAATTATATATTTTATATTATAATAATGCAGATGAATCGGCAATGGATGTACGGTAACCGACTCTCCGGCGAGTTCACTACGGGTTTGAAAGATTTCCTCGTAGTGGCTAATGCGAACAAGCAGGGGGGTTTTGTTATCTGTCCATGTGTTATCTGTAAGAATCAGAAGGGTTACTCTTCCTCAAGAGATGTTCACATGCATCTGCTTCGGCACGGTTTCATGCCAAGCTATAATTGTTGGACCAAGCATGGAGAAAGAGGGGTTATAATGGAAGAAGATGAGGAAGGGGATGATTTCATCGATGAAAGCTATCTTGCTCATTTCGGTGATACTTTCATGGAGGATGCTGAAGGTGAAGGGGAAGGTGAAGAAGAGGCACGTGATGATCCCGTTGATGATCTTGGTCGGACCATTGCTGATGCACGGAGACGCTGCGAAACTGAAAAGGAGAGGGAGAATTTGGATCGCATGTTAGAGGATCACAGAAAGGCGCTGTACCCCGGATGCGATGATGGTCTGAAAAAGCTGGGCTGCACACTGGATTTGCTGAAATGGAAGGCAGAGACAGGTGTAGCTGACTCGGCATTTGAAAACTTGCTGAAAATGTTGAAGAATATGTTTCCAAAGGATAACGAGTTGCCCGCCAGTACGTACGAAGCAAAGAAGGTTGTCTGCCCTCTAGGTTTAGAGGTTCTGAAGATACATGCATGCATCAACGACTGCATCCTCTACCGCGGTGAATACGAGAATTTGAATGAATGCCCGGTATGCACTGCATTGCGTTATAAGATCAGAGGCGATGACCCTGGTGACGATGTTGAGGGCCAGAAACCCAGGAAGAGGGTTCCCGCCAAGGTGATGTGGTATGCTCCTATAATACCACGGTTGAAACGTCTGTTCAGGAACAAAGAGCATGCCAAGTTGTTGCGATGGCACAAAGAGGACCGTAAGTCGGACGGAGAGTTGAGACACACCGCAGATGGAACGCAATGGAGAAAGATCGACAGATGGTTCAAAGATTTTGCAGCTGACGCAAGGAACATAAGATTTGCTCTAAGTACGGATGGCATGAATCCTTTTGGCGAGCAGAGCTCCAGCCATAGCACCTGGCCCGTGACTCTATGCATCTACAACCTTCCTCCTTGGTTGTGCATGAAGCGGAAGTTCATTATGATGCCAGTGCTCATCCAAGGTCCGAAGCAACCCGGCAACGACATCGATGTGTACCTAAGGCCATTAGTTGATGAACTTTTACAGCTGTGGGGTGGTGTCCGTGTGTGGGATGAGCACAAACAAGAGGAATTTGACCTACGAGCGTTGCTTTTCGTAACCATCAACGATTGGCCTGCTCTTAGTAACCTTTCGGGACTGTCAAATAAGGGATACAATGCATGCACGCACTGCTTACATGAGACTGAAAGTGTACATTTGCCAAATTGTAAGAAGAACGTGTACCTTGGGCATCGTCGATTTCTTCCGAAAATTCATCCAGTAAGAAAGAAGGGCAAGCATTACAACGGCAAGGCAGATCACCGGTCGAAGCCTACGGAACGCACTGGTGCTGAGGTATTTGATATGGTCAAGGATTTGAAAGTCATCTTTGGAAAGGGTCCTGGCGGACAATCAGTTCCGAAGGGAGCTGACGGGCACGCAGCCATGTGGAAGAAGAAATCTATATTCTGGGAGCTAGAATATTGGAAAGTCCTAGATGTCCGCTCTGCAATCGACGTGATGCACGTTACGAAGAATATTTGCGTGAACCTCCTAAGCTTCTTGGGCGTGTATGGGAAGACAAATGATACAAAGGAAGCACGGCAGGACCAGCAACGTTTGAAAGACCCTGATGACCGGCATCCGGAATGGTTTCAAGGTCGTGCCAGCTACGCTCTGACCAAAGAAGAGAAGGTCATCTTTTTTGAATGCCTGAGCAGTATGAAGGTCCCGTCTAGATTCTCGTCCAATATAAAGGGAATAATAAACATGGCGGAGAAAAAGTTCCAAAACCTGAAGTCTCACGACTGCCACGTGATTATGACGCAATTGCTTCCGATTGCTTTGAGGGGGCTCCTGCCGGAAAATGTTCGAGTAGCCATTGTGAAGCTATGTGCATTCCTCAATGCAATCTCTCAGAAGGTAATCAATCCAGAAGTTCTACCACGGTTACAGAACGATGTGATCCAATGTCTTGTCAGTTTCGAGTTGGTGTTCCCGCCATCCTTCTTCAATATTATGACGCACCTCCTGGTTCACCTAGTCGAAGAGATTTTCGTTCTCGGTCCTGTATTTCTACACAATATGTTCCCCTTCGAGAGGTTCATGGGAGTATTAAAGAAATATGTTCGTAACCGTGCTAGGCCAGAAGGAAGCATCGCCAAGGGCTATGGAAATGAGGAGGTAATTGCGTTTTGTGTTGACTTTGTTCCTGACCTTAAGCCGATTGGTCTTCCTCGATCGCGGCACGAGGGGAGACTAAGTGGAAAAGGCACGATCGGAAGGAAATCAACGATATGTATGGACGGCCATTCTCTGACTGAAGCACACCACACTGTACTGACCAATTCCAGCTTGGTGGCTCCGTACTTTGAGAAACACAAGAATATTTTACGCTCGGACAACCCGGGGAAGCCTGAATCCTGGATTAGGAAGGCCCACATGGAGACTTTCGGCAGTTGGTTGAGAAAACATTTAATGAATAAATAAATAAATAAATATATTAATTAATTAATCAGTTAATTAAATTAATTAACTTAATTAATTGTGTTTAGTAAACCTAATTAAATAACTAATATAACTAATCTGTTAATTAATCTAATTAACTTGGTTAATTAGTTAACAGACAATTTAATTAATTCTGTTAATTCTAAAAATGATATAAAACTTTAAAAATTAATATAAAATAATCCGTAACTCGGATGAAAATACTTTGTACATGAAAGTTGCTCAGAACGATGAGGCGGATCCGGATACGCAGCCCGTTCGTCCGCCACACATCCCTAGCATAGCAAACACGTAACTTTCCCCTCCGGTTCATCTGTCCGAAAACGCGAATCACCGGGGATACTTTCCCGGATGTTTCCCCCTTTCGCCGGTACGACCTACTGCCGCGTTAGGGCACACCTAGCACCGCGTATTGCCAGGTTACGCTTTGTGATGCTTTGATTGCTCTGTTATTTATTGTGTTCCCCCTCCGTTACTTCTTTCCGTAGACCCCGAGACTGCCGGCGACCCCAAGTTCGACTACGGAGCACCCGTCTCGCGCTCTACCGCGACACCCTCTCCCACCCCTTCCTCGCCCCTCCTTTTGCCACCGCCCTTTCGCCACCGCCACCGCCACCGCCCCCCTTCTTCACTTAATTAATTTGTTTTTACTACATGTTTTCAGGACTGACATAATGGCGGACGATAGAGCTGACCCGATTATGGACAACTATGATCCGGACGGTGAAGCACATATGTTCGGCATCATAAACGGCGATATTCAATATGTGCCGACCGGAGAAGAAGAAGATGATATCTCTTCTTATCTGAACCTTGACGGTGAAGATGAAGGGCGCCGTCAGCAAGATGATGCCGAACAAACGTCGATAAACGACGATCTTCAAATGGAAGTAGCAACCACCTCCGGCGCCGAGGTATATATATACATTGAGCCTCTGGTGATACAAACTAACTGATTTGAATAAATATGTGTGTACTAACGCGCGCGACTCTTTCTTATTTTAGCCCTCGGCCGGATCGTCGAAACAATCGAGTACGTCGTCAAAGCGTGGCGCAACCAAGACGATGAAACAAGGAGAAACATGCACCATCGAGGTTGTCGACAGTGCAACCGGCAGGCCGCTGGAGCCCCGCAAGAACGCCACCAAGTTTGTCAGCCAATGCGGAGCCATTGTTAGAGACAACGTCTCGATCACCATCCAGGAGTGGAATGAGCCAAAGAAGGCACGAATTGATGATTTCACTTTTGTCGATAAGAGAACAAAAAAAGATTGCTTCAAGAAGCTTATGGAACATTTCGTTCTACCTCCGGAATACAACAAATTCGATGAGGAGGGTAACAAGATTGAGGAAAACAAGGAGAGGAGGAGGCTAGTCAAACAGTTCGCTCTTCATAAGATGGCCGACGCATTCCGGAAATTCAAGCAAAATCTAGTCCATGACTTTGTCAAGCAGAACAAGACTCCGGATTTCAAAGGACAATATGAGAAACTGAAACATGATTGGCCAGAATTTGTGAAGCAAAAGAAATCGGAGCAGTTCATTCAAATATCGAAAAAAAATAAGGAAAATGCGGCTAAGAAGGAGTACAATCATGTTATGGGGCCAGGAGGGTATCGCATTTGGGTGCCTAGGTTGGAGAAGATGGAGAACGAGCTGACGGCGCGAGGAATCCGTCCAGGTACGGAGGGATGGGACCCAAGGGCCAAAAGCTGGTGGTACGGGCATGGGGGAACGCTGAACCCGGAGACAGGGGAGTGTGTTTACCGGGCCAAATTAATTAAACCCACCCAAGCCCTTATTAATGCAATGAGGGATGCTCAACAGGGGAAGATCAAGTTCAACAGAGAGAACGACGCGCTGACAAAAGCCCTCGGGAATCCTGAACACGGAGGACGTGTACGAGGCATGGGGCACATTCCGTGGAAAATAGGGTTCCCCCAGAACGATGACCCGTACGGTTACAGAAGCCGTAAGAGAAAGATGGATCGGGAAGCAGATGTTGTGGCGCGGTTGGCATCGGAAATGGATGTGATGAAGAAAACCATGAGTGTACTAGTAGCCGAAAGAGATGCAGCTCGGGTGCAGCATGAAGATCATCCAGCGGATCTCGGAAGCCAGCAGCGGAGAAGCAGCGTGGCTTCCACGGAGGCCCCACCGGCTGGTGCAGATGCACCGACGATCGAAATTACTGCACCGGAGCCTCTGGTGGTCGAAATTACTTCACCGGAGCCTCCTCGCTACCCCGTGGATGATATAAAGGAGATGAAAGAATGTCATCTGTATTATCCTATCGGGAACATGTCCATGAAGGTAGCCATCGGCAGTGCTTTACCATGTTTACCTGGAGCACTCCACCACAACAACCCCATTCAAGATGGCTATGCTCGTGTCACGGTGGAGGACATAGCCCAGGGGTTTGAGGACCTGGAGATTGACATTGCTACACCTGAAGGGGAGAAAAGACTTGGAGATGTCAAGCGCCATTTCATTCTATGGCAAAAGAAGTTTATCAAGTTTCCAGGCGAGGCGCCAAGGACAACAAGTCCACCCCCCTACGGTGGTGGTGGTGGCGGTGGCGGTGGTGGTGGTGGTGGTGGTGGTGGCGGTTCACCTACACCTCCGTCACGTCAGCCGACGCCGCCCCCCAGTCCACAACGTCCGGCGGGTGATCAGCCGCCGCCCCCCAGTCCTCGTCCGGCGGGTGATCAGACGCCGCCCCCCAATCCACCTCCGGCAAAGAAGCAGAAGCAGTCCTGGATTATTAACCCGGACCCTTATGTACCTAAGACCACAAAGGTACCGGAGCCATCACTGAAGCCTCTCCCCACAAGGCCTTGGGAACGTAGTGCCAAGGAAGTCGACGCGGCCGCGGCTGCTGATTTGGAGAAATGGAAGGTGGACTGCAAGAAGAAAAGAGAGCCCGAGCCCAAGCCAGTATTTTCTGATGAGCAAAAGAAGTGGGCTAAGTCATTTTTGAGCACACCGTCCCAAGCCGCGAAGAATCTGCCTAACGACTATGCACGTGAACTTCGCAGGCAGGCACTCATGTTCAAGGAGAACAAAGAGCGGGAGAAGGCCGAAAGTAAAAAAAGCGGGAAACAAGTTGCCCAGCTCGGGGAACAAAGTAAACAATCGATTGCCCCGCTTATAGTGGAAGCCTTCTGTCCGGATGCCCCCGAGATCATACAAGCTGCGGCAGCACAAGGATTGACTGTAACGAGTGCCAGAGAACAAGCGGCCAACTTAGGTATTACTCTTCGTGAACTGTTAGGCCTTGATGAGGCGCCAGTGAAGGAGGTAGTAATTATATATGTCAAGAATGGGCCTCTCGTCGAGCCTGCGCAGGAAAAGGATCTACCTCCACAAATGAAAGGTCTGCTGAAATGGTACAAGGGTTACATAAAAAATAAAAACGCCAAAGATTATATTTATGAGGAAGTTAGACATGAGCATCACTTCAAACATTACTATGTACAAATTGAACTGAGTGAATTGTTCCAGCTTTTCAATCTGCGCGAGCTCGATAAATCTATCATCAGTTGCTACGTTCTGTAAGTGATTTATTAATTTCTACCCCATCTCGTTCATATTGCCTGCACTATATATATGTCCTAACTATATTGTTGTGTCCGCTATTATACATGCAGAATGAAGATTAAGGAATGCAGAGTAAGGAACATCCATGATGTTGGGTTCATTGACCCACACATCGTTAATGGACATGTGTTGGAGCGTCACCCCGCCGACGTGGAGGCAGACCTGTGGCACTTTCTTACAAAGCAGGAACTCAAAAGTGATATTCTATTTCCTTACCATTTTGAGTGAGTGTTTCTGTTTTGAGCACATTCTCTTTTGTTTACTCCATGCATGGTATGTGGCCGGCTAATCGATGAGTTATGCATGACGTACTGTGCATGTATCGTGTCCGCAGGTTCCACTGGATTCTGCTAGTAATTAAAGTTAACACCTCAGAATGTCTCGTCCACGACTCTGTGAATATGGATCCAAAGCTTTGGGGCGGCATGAGAAGAATGCTGCAGAAGTAATTATTTTCATGCATTTGCGCTCTATATCGATCGGCCTATTTCGTTCATTTCCTAATATCAAGTAACTAATTAATAACTCTCTTGTTCATTTAATTTTCTTTGCCTCGTAGGGTTTGGAGACGGTTCGTAGATACAAAGGTCGGTGAATTCAAAAAAGAGCTAGAATTCAAAATGTTAAAGGCTAAGAATGCTGGGGATATTCAGCCACTGGAGACCAATCTATGTGGATACTATGTCTGTGAGATGATCCGGAGATACACCTCTGAGCGGGTTCCGAGTGATACCAATGCTCAGAGGAATAACCTCCGGTGGATGCTTAGTCCAGAAGCTCGCTTCCGACCACTTCAAGAGGAACTAGCTGGATGGTTCAGCAAGGAAGTCCTCCATCCTAAAGGAGAACACTATTACGAGGACGTAGAACTTTATATGCATTAAATCATGTATGGAAACTTGTTCAAAATTGTATATGGTCATCCGATGATATTGAATATATATTTATATTCCTCTTGAATTCTTTTTGGTTCTAATTTCAAATTTATTTGAAATTGTACATTCATATGCATGTATGTAGTACCGTAGAATATATGAAACTCCTTCAAAATTAAAATAAAGCACAAAAGAAATAAAACAATACAAATTAAACAGAAAACAGGTTTAGGGGGGGGGGCTAAAACCCTAAACCTGTGGCGGCCTTTAGTCGCGGTTGGCCAGAAGAACCGCGACTAAAGGTCCTCCGCCCCGACGGCCGCCTGGCGCCCACGTGGACGGGCCTTTAGTCGCGGTTCTTAAGGAGCCGCGACTAAAGGTGGGGGGCTTTAGTCGCGCTTATTTGGTCGCGGTTGCGCAACTGCGACTAATGGCAGTTGCGAACCGCGACCAAAGGCCTTTTTTCCACCAGTGTGTGCACCAAATTAAAGAATTATACTTCACAGAAAAGTTGTTTGTTCATCCCGCATTGTCGACCTCCTAGGGATTTATATGGAGCTGGCATCTTAAAGTCGGACGAAAGTTGAAAGTTCACCAAAGGACAACCAACTTATGGTGGTTCCCAACAATTAATCTTCAGAATTCTCATAAAGGATACCTTTCGAACTGAAGTTTTTGTTTATGTGTATACATAGTAGCTCTGAATATAGCCATCAAATTTGACATCCAAGAGTGAGAATTTAAGCTGATGCTCATGAACTGAAGCAAAAACTTTAAGCTCATGAGAAAATAGGGGTAACTTGATGCTAGTTTGTTAAGCAAGGGATACTCGTTGTTCCCCATAGGGTCTTCGAGTTGTTCGTCTCTACTGAAGTTGGGGGCAGCGGCGGAGATGGAATAATAGTTCGTCAACTTTCTGTATGTTGATGCCCTTGCTCGGAGGGTAGCCGACGAGTCAAAGTATGGCCACACTCTTCGCTCATCAGGCATTAGGATTTGGTCTAGCGTGGTTAGCTTTTGTCCATAGTGGCAACGCCTTGCGGAGGGGATGGCTTTGTGATGTATTTTTATTATCCAGTTCCTTCCTAGTCTGATGAAGTTCTACAGTTCCTTCCCCTTCTATGTGTGGGCTGAATTGTGATTATCTTCTGGCCCTCATCGGTGCCAGCTTCTTCGGGATGGCGATCTATCCAAATAATGGTCGTTAGCATCTTCTGGTTCTCATCGATGACGTCCCAGCTGCTACTTCTACATGGTTGCTCTCATAAGATGAGTGCCCAGTGGTGACAAGGAGCTTTGCTCACGGCACGGTGCCAGTGGATGCAGAAGCAAGATGGTGCTGAATTTGTCAAGGAGAAATATGTAATTTCATAATTTTTACGGAAGTTCTTGTACGGAACGGTTTCCTTTAATGTAAAGCCTTGCTTGG